>NC_053028.1:186166379-186402535 GCF_003073215.2 Triticum urartu | reverse complement strand
GCCTTGTGTGCTATGAAATATCACAACATAACTAGGTGATTATAAAGATGCTCTATAGGTATCTCTAAAGGTGTTTGTTGAGTTGGCATAGATCGAGATTAGGATTTTTCACTCCGAGTATCGGGGAGGTATCTCTGGGCCCTCTCGGTAATACACATCATAAGAAGCCTTGCAAGCAAAGTGACTAATGAGTTAGTTGCAGGATGATTTATTACAGAACGAGTAAAGAGACTTGCCAGTAACGAGATTGAACTAGGAATGAAGATACTGACGATCGAATCTCGGGCAAGTAACATACTGTAGCGCCCAAGATGCGATTCTATCCCAATCACGTGGTGAATTCATAATTGGGGCACAACCGCATTTCCAGTGCATAGCAAGGTGGATATCATTACAACATACCATGTACTGAATAGATGAGAATACAAGATAAAGGCTTACACTTGCCACAAGCTACAACATGAATACAATAGTTCATCAATACATAGCAATCAATAAACAGAAGAGCAGGATCCGACTACAGATGAAATCAAACGGAAAAGAAGAACGACATCCATCCTACTAATCCCAGGCTCCCCGACCCGGAACCTATCGCTTGATTGAAGAAGGGGAACTCCAAACAATCAAGCACCACTCTCACATCATAGCATCGCATTACCTGTACCTATAACTATTGTTGTAGTAATTTGTGAGCCACGAGGACTCAAGAATCCCATTACCATGGGTATCAAGACTAGCAAAGCTTAATGGGTATAGAATGGGTAAGTGGTGAGGTTGCGGCAAGAAGCTAAGCATTGTATGGTGGCTAACTTATGAATACAACAATAAGATGAGAAACTACGCAAACGGTCACAAACTAGTAATGATCAACAAGTGATCCTAAACTACTTACATTCAAACATAACCCAACCATGTTCTCTTCTCGAACGCACCCTAAAATAGACAGTCACGGTTATGCACGCGGTTGGTGTATTTTAGTTGAGTTTAGTTCAAGTCCACTACAACCGGATATTAACAAATTCCCATCTGCCACATAACCGCGGGCACGGCTCTCGAAAGTTTAAACCCTGCAGGGGTGTCCCAACTTAGCCCATGACAAGCTCACGATCCATGGAGACAATCCTCCATATCGGGACCCTCTGATCAGACTCGGAATCCTGATGCACCAGACATTTCGACAATGGTAAAACAAAACCAGCAAGACCACCCGATGCGTCGATACCCTGATAGGAGCCGCCCCGTATCTCGTTCTCAGGACAACAACGTCTATGCTAAGTGGACGATAACCAAAGACCTCGAGTTGCCCCGAGGTGGCACCGCCGACTGCTAGGTAGGTGGACCAACACTCATGAGGAGCACTGGCCAGTGGGGTTGATTAAGAGACCTCGGGTGCCGGCGGTTCCCTATGCAAGTTTTAGTTGTTATTAGGCAAATGGTAAAACCAATGTTGGGCCTTGCTCGAAGAGTTTTATTCAAAGCGAACTGTCAAGAGGGCCCCATAAACCCTCATCGTTTTAGGGACGCAAAATCAAGGAACATAACACCGGTATGACGGAAACTAGGGCGGCATGAGTGGAACAAAACACCAGGCAAAAGGTCGAGCCTTCCACCCATTACCAAGTATATATGTGCATTAGTTAAATAAGAGATATTGTGATATCCCAAGATATCCATGATATCCATGTCCCAACATGGACCAACCTGCAACTGCACCTGCAACTAGCAATGTTATAAGAGGGACTGAGCAAAGCGGTAATATAGCCAAACAACGGTTTGCTAGGATGGTGGAAAAGGTTAGAGGCTATCATGGCAATTTGGGAGGCTTGTTAAACAAGTGGTGGGTAGCGGGACATAGCGATAGCATCGAGACAACTAGCATATCAAAGATAGTATTGAGATCCAAGGTGACGGTCATCTTGCCTGAAATCCCGCTAGGAAGAAGACCGAATCCATGAAGACGAACCAACATAGTCGAACGGATCGTCACAATCGCAACATAACCGGAACTATCAAGGAGAAGCGCAACTGGAAAGAAGCAAACGACATAGTAAAAAAACAAGCATAGACATGGCATGGTGCACAATCAAGTACGATGCATGTCCGGTTTAATGAGGCATGGCATGTCAAAGTGCAACAAACAATTCTACAAATTAAGTGGAGCTCAATATGCAACAAGTTGCATATTGAAGAAATACCACATTCATTTATTTAGTTCTCTCCCGTTCATGTACCCAACAATACTAAATGTTGTTAAACATGGCAAGAGGGTGAGCATAATAAAACTACCTATCTAGGCAAGTGTAAATGAGGCCGGAAACAACAAACAACAATTCCAGAAAAGCCCCATATGCATATTTCGAATTTGGTACTGTTCTGCCGTATACACAATTTTAGAGTTGTTAAATATGCAAACTAAATCCACCATGTTAATCTATGCATTTTTCTACCCCATTTACTTATAGAGTTTATTTAATTCGGAGCTACGGTTATTTAGTTATTAAATAAATCATTTTAGCATGGCATTTGAGAAAGTTTAATCAAACATCATTTTAAACATTTTTAACATGGATGAAAGCAGCATATTATGGAACTAGATGAAATTCTAAGCATTTTACATGTTTAAAACATTTTAATCCGATGCACGGTTTGTGAGATATTAAATTCATGAAATCTAGGGGTTTTTCTGCAAATCTAAAGTTCCTAGATAATTAGCAAATCGCAGAGGCAAGAAAAAAAATGCAACGGGCCAAAACTGGCAGGCCCCAAAAGTGCACAGGGGAGGCTTCGGGCGGCTGCTCACGTCGGGCCAACAGGCCAGCTGGGGATACGGTGGCCCACGCGGCAGGGCAAGGCATGGCTGCGCCCTGGCGCTCGTCCACGCTAGCGGGATCAAACAAGGAGGTGGAGGGGGCGCGGTCAACGCTCCAGGACAAGCAGTTCTTGGTGCTGGTTGTCCTCATCCTCGCACGCAGAAGCAGGGGAGGCCGGCGATGAGGGCTTGGGGATGTCGATCCGGGTCGGATCCGGTCGTCTCCGAGGCTTGGGCGCGCCGGAGCTTCGAGATAGAGGCGGCGGACGACATCCATGGCCATGGCGGTTCACGGACTTGGCGAGGCGGAGGGAGGCAGATACGGCAGCGGCGGTGATGCATCACGAGGACGGCGGCGTCGAAGCCCTGTCCATGGCGGCAGAGAGGGGGCAGAGAGATTAGGGAGGTGGAAGAAGGAGGAAGGAAAAGGAGAAGGGCGGCGAGGGTTGGCCTGGTCGAGCTCGAGGCCAGGGCACTGAGCTGGTTGCCAGCATTAAGCAGGGGCGAGGTGTCTCGAATGATGGTGGTGAAGCTCCCCAGCGGCGGGAGGACGGCGAGGGCGGAGCAAGGCGGCGGCGCTGTAGCTCCGGTTGGTGGACGAAGGAATCCAGAGGAGGCGCGGGTCGGAGGCGGTCTCGGGCGCTCTTTGGTCGGGAGCGGAGGACGTGGTGCATAGGAGCTCCTCACCCTGGCGCGTGATGGTGGAAGGTAGATCGCGGAGGAGGTGGTGGCTGGATCGATTGGATGGATCGGACAGGACCCGAGCAAGGGGGAGACCAGGTGGGTGGATCGGGAGGGATCCCGAGGAAGATGGTCAGTGGGTGGCGGTGGCACGGAGGATTTGATGGATGGGACAACTAGGCTAGGGTTAGCCTGTTTAAGTAGGTAGGGGACAAATTTTGGACCCTCCGATTAGATCGGACGGTCGAGAATAAATAGGCTAGGGAGTCCAATCAAAGAACCGAAGATATTTTAAGGATGTTTGGGGATGATCCGGACCCAACGGTAACGACAACCCGGTTCAGATATGGAGAAGTTTCAGACGCTCACGCGAGGGGTTTGAGCACTAAGCAAAGAGATTAAGCGGCCAGACAAGAGGGACTCGAAAGACCCCATTGGTCTCAGAACGGTCAACAAAGGCAAGGGAAGGACGCAACAACTACGAACGGATGCAAGCCTTTTGAAAACATGCGGATGCAATGCACATGATGCCATGATGAAATTCGACAAGCAAAAATAATTAAAGCAGATACAACAAAAACATGGAAGGCGTCTGGAGCGTTGGTCTTGGGTCGTTACAACACTCCCCCACTTACAAGAGATCTCGTCCCGAGATCTAAGGATGGCACTGGGGAGAAACGGAAGAGGAGGAGGTAAAACTAAGTTGCTTCTTTGACAAACGAGTGAAACCAAAGAACCTTGAGAGGTTGAACAACTTGAAAGAAAGAATACAACGAAGATGACGAGATTGAAACACTCCGTTTAAAACGAGATGGAGAAAGAATTAGAATGAAATAATCCAGATAGCACTCCAACTAATAAGCGAAGGAATTTGACATGAAGATGATAAGATGGGATGATACTTTAAGAAGATCAACAACATAATGCCTCCGGAACAAATGAAAGAGTGAAATGAAAAGAATGGAGAAGGAAATGACAACTTGTACCACAATTGAATTTGAAAAGCATCCTTACAAAGAAGGATTGAATGAAGTTGTTGAAGAATCAACAATCAAATATACACTCCTCGTGGGCTTATGAAAACATCTCAAAACTAGAGGTGAAATTCTGCCACTAACAAAATAAATTGCTTGCTTGAGAGAAACGAAGAGACAAAAACTTCTTTCACTGCGAGAATAGGAGGAAACTTGGATCATTGATAAGCACCACAATTAGCAACATTCCTTAGGGAAGGCTTTAGGTGAAATCTTTACCAAGATAACTCCAACGAAGAGATTGATGGATTGCAAAGGATCTTCTGAACAAAGAGAAAATGATGGGTTTAAATATCTCATTCTTAACAACCTGTGAACCTTGAAACACGAAGGGAAATTGTCAAGAATGGCATAACACCACCTCAAAAATAAGGTAGAAAGAATTGCACTTCGGAATGCAAGATGAAGAATATTTGAGATCCTCCAACAAGAATGTTGATGAACACTTCGAGAATGAAAGAAATCCTTGATGAACCACCAGGAAGAACTCTCGAAGAACTCCGGTAGTAAAAGGATTATAGAAAAGAATTCAAGGTTGAAAAGAACAAGAGTTGAATACTTGCAACGATTTAGATGGAGCTTCGCGACGAAATAACCGAGAGAACTTGGATCTCCGGAAAGAAAAGATGAACAACTTAGAACCAAGAATTTGATATCATGAACAAACTCCGGAAGAAGGAATTAATCACTTGGATGAAAGAAGAATAAGAATTATGTCATGCTTATCCTTCATCAACTTAAATTGATGACAAGTAATGGATTTGGCATGCCGCTTATTCTTCTTCAAAAGATTATGGAGAGATATAGCACAAACTTGAATAAGGTCTTCAAAGAATCACTGGTAGGACTTTGAAAGAATTGATATGATAGCAATGGAGAGGAATCTTGAACAAACCACTGTAAGAACAGAAAATGATTAAAGAAAAGAGAACGAATCACCGAGAAGAAGTAGAAAACAAAAGAAGATACTTGAGTGAATTTAGATACAAGAGAATGAAGAGATGACAAGCTGACTAGAGAATACTTGAACGAAGCACGAGAAGAATTGGAGAACGAGAGCTGGAAGTTGAGAATGATTAATATTCAGAAATGATGGCCTTCGGATTATCGAGAAAGGAAAGCAACTCCTAAAATGCGTCTGATGGGTGAAAATAATTCTCACGATCGAAAACAATTATGAGAGGATGACATGAAGCTTGAACTACACATCTTTGGAAGAACGGGTAAGGATTTTAAGAGGAACTCTTCTTCGGTCTTCAAAATCTGAGAATGACGGCAAGAAACACCACCATGAATGGTTGAGGCACTCCAGAATGAAGAATATAAAGTTTGAACCAATGACAAAAAGAATTTGAAAGATCTTGGAGAAAGATATATGCCTGATGATAATTCATTCTTACGTCAAACTTTGAAAAGCATTAGAGAATCACTCCGGAAAATTAGAAGAGTCAGGTAAGATCTCGGGAAAAGACCTGTGGGTTAGGGCCCACTCAAAAGAAACACCATTGAAACAATTTTAAGGAGAGATTGCACCAGTTGAATTAAATGGCTTGAATGAGATAACAACCTTGGAATAGCTTGAACGAATTAAGAGTGGAAATGCGAACCTTCTAAGATATCTTCAACATTTCGGAGCAAATGAATATCGAGAAGTGAACGATTAAGAGGTGCACAATAAAGCATTTGAAATAATGAAAGAGATATGATCAACACCGAAACTTGTGTTTAGTCCACCGGAGAAGAAAGAGAATGAAGAATGATGAACTTGTAGCTTCCTTAGCATCTTCATTAGAATCACTAGGTAAGAACATTGAAGGAGAGAATATAGAGACTTCTCATGAATAAAGGGATCATGATTTTAGAATTTGATTTCTTGACGAAGGGTGGGAGGGTGGAAAAAAATGAAGACAACTTAGGATGGATGGAACAGACACCATTGAGAAAATTGAGAATTGATATTGCAAATGAAAAGTATGATTCAATTATCTTGAAGAGAAGCACACCGGTTGGAAAGAATTGAAATGACAACCTTGATGATCAAGAAGAATTAGCACTCCCATAAAAATATGAGAACACCACTTAGGAAAAGGTATGGAATCAACACTTGACTTCGAAGCAACTCGAATACCAGAACCAAAACAACACAAAGGATTTGGCTTGCGGAAATAAGCCGGAAACAAACATATGATATTCGCCCAAAGTGTTCGCGATGAGACCCCACGGGCACGAGGACATCACGAATGACAAACGAGACGTCCCCAAATCAGCATAGCCAAGGACTCTTTAAGACGCCTCGCGACCACTGTAAATCGACCGTGAAAAATGAACCACTAGACGTTGGACCCCAATGTAAATCATACATCTATCGGAAAGATATCCTAGGTAATTACTTGAATTCGAACCAATGAATTCCCGAAACTTTCTGGTTATGCAATCTGGTGTTGGGGATACAGGGAGGCACAAATATCTCACACAACTAACAAATCCTACACTCCAACTGTATCCATTCGTCAACACATAACCAAGAAAACCTCAGAAATCGTGTACCTCAGGCCTTTGAAAACATCCGATATACTAGATGTGGCAATACATCTGACCGCTCTCCCCAGTACTGGGTATCGTGAAACTACTCTCACCACAAAGAGTATAGAAGCGTTTTCGATGTCGGCGACCTATGGTATTCTGGAACTGAAATGATAAGAACCGTTGACAAAAACACCTTGGACCTCAACTCCCTAGGACACTGCCACAACCCCTAAATGTCAGGAGGCACCAAGACAGAATTCCCGTCACAATGATATCGGTCCGATTCCAAGATACCTGCGTGATCCTAAAAAAAATTGAGTGAAAAAGAGGAGAGTGAATTCAAAACATCTACGTCAGCAGTCCTCACCAGAGCGACGAAGGGGGTATGGAGTAAAAAGAATTCCTACTCTCCGGTATAGCTAGACTCAAAATAGTTTTATTCTAGACTCAACAACGTCAACGATTCGATCAATCAAGGGGGGGTCCTAAGGTCGGTAAGGCTCTAATACCAACTTGTAGCGCCCAAGATGTGATTCTATCCCAATCACGTGATGAATCCATTGTCTAATTTCAGGTTCCAGCAAAATCCTTGAGGTTAGAACACTTGGGTGCGGACGAAGATCTCTCCTCCCACTAGCTCATGCCCTCACCGCGATCTCAAGGCTCAGCGCGTCGAACTCGCAGAAAAAAGGGACACAAAATTTATACTGGTTCGGGCCACCGATGGGTGTAATACCCTACTCCAGTGTGGTGTTGTGGATTGCCTCTTGGGCTGAGGATGAATAGTTACAAGGGAAGAACAGCCTCCTGAGGAGAGGAGCTCTTGTGCTTGGTGAGTGTGGTGGCCTTGGTGGAATGGATCCGGTCCAAGATGACCCCTCTCCCTGGTGGCTAGTCCTATATATAGAGGCCCAGGTCCTCTTCCCAAATATTAGGCGGGAAGGGATCCCACAACAGCCAATTTGAAGGGGGACAGCTAGTACAAGATATCCTGACAAAAGATGGTCTTCGCCTGCCAAAGGCTCTGGTGGTGACGCCGTCCTGGGCTCCACGATGACCTCCGTCCTGCCGTCCTGCTAGTCTTGGTCTCGTTGCACCGATATGGAAACCTTTGCCTGCTGCCTCGGGACTCCTCGCCCGCGCTTGCCTCTTTAGCACCAAAGAGGAAACGAGGACACTGCATGCGCTGGCGCCCGCCTGGTGCCCACCTGGCCTTGGTCGTCATGACTTGCGTCACAGGAACCTCGCGAGGTGTCCCTCGCCTTGATCTCTCCGCCCCTCGCGAGCCAGCCTGGTGAGGCTGCCCCCGAGGAGGTCTTGCGTTGTCCGCCTCGCAAGGCTCGGCCCCTCGCGAGGGTCTTGAGTGTTTGCTGGTGAAGATGGGCCGTACGGGGCCGCTGACGGAGCCACGCCGTGGGCCGCAGGCATGCAAGTCTGGGGACCCCCATTCCCAGGACGCCAACAATAGCCCCCGGGCCCAAGGCACGCTCGGACTTGGCTTCGAGGCGAAGCCAAGGGACAAGTGCGTAGCACCGCGGGCCCCAACAGCCTGCGGCCTCGGTTGGCGCATGGCGATTGACGGGACGTGGGCAGCCCCGCTTCCCCATGCAGCCTTGATATCCGCCTAGCTCGGCGGCCGCCGTGACTTACACAGTTATTCCCTCGTTGCTGGCGACGCGCTTCTCCAATTCTTCCGCCTTCCAAAACAACAACCTCCTCTCCCAACTTGACCTGAGCTCGGCCCTCCCTGTCGTCATGGCGCTGAGCCGAGCGGAGAAGGGGAAGAAGAAGTCCCAGTCTTTAGCCGAGCCACCTCCGGGCATTGAATCCGCCGTTGGTCAGTCATTGGTGCTCAACCAGGAAGCCATGGACAAGGTCCTCCCAGCGCTCGCCACTGGCTTCAACGAATGGGGGAAGACGGTGGCCTGGCCTGCATCCCGCGCCTCTGTTGATAGGACAGCAACCAAGGTCCAATTCTCCATTGACGCCCTATGGGCTGGCCTGGTTCCTCCCTTTTCCACCTTCTTCAACGCCGTGCTTTCCCACTATCAGATCCATATGCTGCACCTAGACCCCCAATCTGTTTCCCTTCTTGCTGTTTTCGCCTTCGTCTGCGAGGCCATGGTGGGAATTGCTCCTTCCGTGGCCCTACTGTGCCATTTCTTCTCGCTGCACCTGACGGATCCTCGACAATGCTAGGGATGCCTGAGCTTCCAGGCCGTGGCTGCGACGGGAGGCTCAGGGATTGACTTTGAGCTCCCACCATCTGCGAGCGGGTTTCAGACACGGTGGGTGTTCGTGGACGTCAGTGGGCTCAGCCCCCTGCTTTTGCCCCCTTTGGCGCCCGCCGTTCCCAGCTCCGGCTGGGGCCACGAGAAGCTCGCGGACCCCCGCCTTGCCTTTGTCTGGCTCCGGTTGAAGAGGCTGAAAGATCTCGGCGTGACTGCACCTATGGTGATGGAGTTCCTCCGACGCCGCGTTACCCCACTCCAGCGCCATTCCTGGCCGATGTGGGCCCTGTCCGGCGGCCAGTATCGCATGAGGCTTCAGGAGTCAGGGCTTCCGCTCGAGGCGTGAAGAACGGTGCTCGAGGTCCTGACGGGCGACCCCTCACCAGCCGATATGCCGCAGGAGGGCTGTCTTCTGTACTGCTGCTCGAACAGGGTGGAGTTCACGGGGCAGATGCCCCCCTTCGATGAATGGGGGATGCGTCCAGTCGGCCTTGAAGGGCCCCGCAAGAACCCTGTCTCTGTGGTTCCCCTCCGTGCCTCCAGCGCCAAACTTACCCCAAGAGTGGATGTAGGGGGCGAGCACCGCTGGAGGCCGGAGGTGTGGTGCTGAGGCGTCGGCATCGCTCGAGGCTCCCGAGGTGCCACCCCCGGGAGCCCACGACTCTTGCCCTGGGGTGACAGCTGAGGGGGCGACGTAGTCCGCTGCTCTTGAGGCCGAAGCCTCCAAGGTCTCAGCAGGTCATCATGAGGCGGAGCTAGTGGGCTCCCCTCAGCCCAGCACTCCCGAGGTCGTCTCCTCAGGTGCCCTACTAGCCGCGCCCTGCGCTGATGGCCGCGTCCAAGGCTTCGGCAGGCTCCGTCTGGACTTTGATGCGCTCCGCAAGAGGAAAGGGTCTCCAAGCTGTAGCAGTGATGCCTTCCGGCCGTTGAAGCAAATGAAGTATATCGCCATAGATGAGTGAGTACCTTATCTTTGTAATTTCTCGAGTGCTGCTTCTCCTCCTGACTGTGGCTCCTCAGGGTCCCTTCTGCTAAGGCGGCAAAGTCTCCCGGGAAGCAACCTTCTCCTGCATCGGATCCCCCGCTGGCCTTGAGCGCCCCAAGCCAGCATGTCGCACCCGGCGCGAGGTCGGCCGGAGAGGCAAACACGCTAGCCTGGCGCCTTGATCCCTCACCTTTGCCATCTCTCCTTCATGGCCTCGCCTGGGGTGCGGCAAGTGTGCCAAGGGCTCCTCCTCTGGTTGTGGACGGCGGCTGGATGGCCTCGATCTTGGCTACTTCTTCGAGCAACGGGACTCAACCCATCCGGGGCCCTGTCGAATCCCGGTCGGTGGCCTAGGAGGCGTCGGCCCCAGCCACCTGCCGAAAGGGGGTGAGCCGCTTCGGATCCTGTCGGCTACCCCCGCTGCGGCGGACGGACCCGGTTGCACGCTTAAGTTTGCGCACGAGCGGAGTGTCGTCCGCCACGAGCTCTTTCAGGAGGCAATGGACGCGATGAGCAGGCTCGGCGGAGAACTCACGGACGTAGACGCTCGCCTCGAAGCCGAAGGCCTCCGGCTGGTGGAGGAGTGGCATCAACTGAAGGTGGCTATCAACCTCGGGGCCTCCAGCGCAAGCATGCCAATGCGAAGGCCGAGGCATCCCTGGAAACCTCTCAAGAGGCCAGCGCCCGGGCCTTGGAGGAGGCCAGGGAGGCGGACAATTGCCGCGCAGCCGCTGAGGAACGCAGGCGGGAGCTCCAGGCCTTGAACGCCTCCCTGGAGCAGCAGGTGGAGGTGCGCAGAGTTGCCCTGGCCTCGATGAAGGGCGCTCCATCCGACGAGGAGGAGATCTTGAGGCGCGAGGAAGCACTATTGCTGGAGGCCACGAAGCAAAACCTTGAACTTGAGCGGTTGGAGACGAGGGAGCGCCAAGTCTCCCAAGCAGAGGATGCTGTCGGTGCGCGCGTGGCCAGGGCCCACGAGGAGGTCGACCGCAGGGTGGCTGAGGCTCGCGCGGATCTTGCTGGCAGGTACGAACTGAAGCTGAAGCTCATCGAAGCCGAAGGTGTGAGCAGTGCCGCTGCCCTCGGGTCAGGGCTGGCTGAGGCGGAACAGCGTGAGAAAGCCGCCGCAACTGCCCTGATCTTGGTGCAGGCCGAACTGGCCTCCTCCCGTGCCGAGCTTCTCTCTCTTCAGCAGTGGGTTGCCAACGCCGAGTCCCTCGCACAGCAAAGCAGGGAGGAGGCACTTCGCCGGCAGATGCTTGTTACGTCCATTTTGCATCATGCTTTTATGTCGATATTTATTGCATTATGGGATGTTATTACACATTATGTCACAATCTTATGCCTATTCTCTCTTATTTTACAAGGTTTACATAAAGAGGGAGAATGCCGGCAGCCGGGATTCTGGGCTGGAAAAGGAGCAAATATTAGAGACCTATTCTGCATAGCTCCAAAAGTCCTGAAACTTCACGGAAGACGTTTTCAGAATATATAAAAAATACTCAGCAGAAGAAGTTCACTAGGGGGCCACACCCTGCCCACGAGGGTGGGGGGCGCGCCCTACCCCCTGGGTGCGCCCCCTACCTCGTGGGCCCCCTGGTGGCCCTCCGGTTGCTATCTTCTGCTATATGAAGTCTTTTGATGGGAAAAAAATCATAAGCCATCTTCTCGGACGAAACTCCGCCGCCACGAGGCGGAACCATGGCGGAACCAATCTAGGGCTCTGGCGGAGCTGTTCTGCCGGGGAAACCTCCCTCCGGGAGGAGGAAATCATCGCCATCGTCATCACCAATGCTCCTCTCATCGGGAGAGGGAAATCTCCATCAACATCTTCATCAGCACAATCTCCTCTCAAAACCCTAGTTCATCTCTTGTATCCAATTCTTGTCTCCAAGTCCGGGATTGGTACTAGTAGGTTGCTAGTAGTGTTAATTACTCCTTGTAGTTGATGCTAGTTGGTTTATTTGGTGGAAGATCATATGTTCAGATCCTATATGCATATTAATACCCCTCTCGATTATGAACATGAATATGCTTTGTGAGTAGTTACGTTTGTTCCTGAGGACATGTGAGAAGTCTTGCTATTAGTAGTCATGTGAATTTGGTATTCGTTCGATATTTTGATGAGATGTATATTGTCTCTCCTCTAGTGGTGTTATGTGAACGTCGACTACATGACACTTCACCATTATTTGTGCCTAGAGGAAGGCATTGGGAAGTAATAAGTAGATGATGGGTTGCTAGAGTGACAGAATCTTAAACCCTAGTTTATGCGTTGCTTCGTAAGGGGATGATTTGGATCCATATGTTTCATGCTATGGTTAGGTTTACCTTAATACTTTGGTTGTAGTTGCGGATGCTTGCAATAGAGGTTAATCATAAGTGGGATGCTTGTCCAAGTAAGGACAGTACCCAAGCACCGGTCCACCCACATACCAATTTATCAAAGTACCGAACGTGAATCATATGAACGTGATGAAACCTAGCTTAACGATATTCCCGTGTGTCCTCGGGAGCACTTTTCTCTATAAGAGTTTGTCCAGGCTTGTCCTTTGCTACAAAAAGGATTGGGCCACCTTGCTGCACTTTACTTACTTTTGTTACTTGTTGCTCGTTACAAATTATCCTATCACAAAACTATCTGTTACCACTTATTTCAGTACTTGCAGAGAATACCTTGCTGGAAACCGCTTATCATTTCCTTCTGCTCCTCGTTGGGTTCGACACTCTTACTTATCGAAAGGACTAAGTTAGATTCCCTATACTTGTGGGTCATCAACGCTACTGCGCGAGCACGCTCCCATGCTTGGGGACCTCAAGACGAAGGCCAACCAGGCGCTTGGTACCATCTGCGATGAGCATGCCCCTCATCCCCACACCGAGGATTATGCCGGTCATCTTCGCTTCTTCACTGATGTTGTGACGCATCTGGAGAGCTGTGCTAAGAGGGCTCGCGAGATTGAGGACGAAAAGAGCCGAGGACTTCTCGGGCGCGCATTTTCCGGCGTCTTCAACTGTCTCCTGAACACCAATCCTGACTTTGATTTTGCCGCCGCCCAGTGCCCGCGGTGTCCCGTGGTGTCCCGTTTTGCGGTACGCCACACCCCTCCCGATGAACAAGACCCTCATTTCGACCGTAGCGCTCCAACATAAGTCAGTTTCCTCCGTTTTGCGGTACGCCACACCCCTCCCGATCAACATGACCCCCGTTTCGACCGTAGGAGGTCTGTTTCCTCCGTTTTGTGGTACGCCGGACCCCTCCCGATGAACAGGATCCCGTTTCGAACGTGGCCGGTCGAACACAAGGCCGTTTCCTCCGTTCTGCGGTACGCTAGGCCTCGTTTCCATCGGCTGTTCCGTCCAAGCCCTCCCGATGAACACGACGACGCATTCCGTTCCGACCCAGCCGGTTGGCTCCCCATGAACACGACGACGACGATGTTTCTCCGTTCTAACCCAGCCATGTACACGAGCTCTGGCCATACGTACGCGCGAGTAGGCATTCGAGACCCCGCCCATATGTGCATATGTGGCCGTATTTTCTTTCTTGCACACTGGCCGCTGTACGTACATGTACAAGCTACGTGCGCGCCTCTACTATGACACGTGCGCGCCTCTACATCGACCAGTATATACGTACACGTTCATGACCAGAATGACAACGCTACGTATGCTTCGACCAGGTGGGTCCTGACTGTCAGGCACTTCCTTGCATGCGAAGATGTAGCTGGTGGGTCCCAGCAGTCAGGGGGCGAATCTTTTTTTGCCCGGACGCACTTCCTTGCGTGCGAAGATGTAGCTAGTGGGTCCCAGCAGTCAGGGGGAAATGTTTTTTCGCGAAATACGGTGGCCCATCCGGTGGGTCCCCGCTGTTAGGTAGAGGAATATTTATTTTGCGCGTAATAAGGAGGCACTTCCTTGCTGCGGCCGTGGACCTAGCTGTCAGCCTCTCCACGTACAGTCCACGTCCGATGGAAGCCGTTCCTTGACCATGTTGAGCACGCCAAGCCAAGAGCACCAGGGCGGTGGACGACGGCGAGGCCTAGGAAGGGGACGACGCGAAGCCAGGGAAGACGGGGCAGTGGATGCCCACATGTAGAGGAGTATGAGGGTTCACTGGTTCGCTGCGGTGTGAGGTTGCTGATACGTCCATTTTGCATCATGCTTTTATATCGATATTATTGCATTATGGGCTGTTATTACACATTATGTCACAATACTTATGCCTACTCTCTCTTATTTTACAAGGTTTACATAAAGAGGGAGAATGCCGGCAACTGGGATTCTGGGCTGGAAAAGGAGCAAATATTAGAGACCTATTCTGCACAGCTCCAAAAGTCCTGAAACTTCACGGAAGTCACTTTCAGAATACATAAAAAATATTGAGCGCAAGAAATTCCGGAGGGGGGCCACACCCTGCCCACGAGGGTGGGGGCGCGCCCTACCCCCTAGACACGCCCCCTACCTCATGGGCCCCCTGGTGGCCCTCCGATGTCCATCTTCTGCTATATGGAGTCTTTCGATGAGGAAAAAATCATAAGCCATCTTTGCGGACGAGACTCCGCCGCCATGAGGCGGAACCTTGGCGGAATCAATCTAGGGCTCCGGTGGAGCTGTTCTACCGGGGAAACTTCCCTCCGGGAGGGGGAAATCATCGCCATCGTCATAACCAACGATCCTCTCATCGGGAGGGGGTCAATCTCCATCAACGTCTTCACCAGCACCATCTCCTCTCAAACCCTAGTTCATCTCTTGTATTCAATTCTTGTCTCCAAGTCTGGGATTGGTACCCGAGGGTTGCTAGTAGTGTTAATTACTCCTTGTAGTTGATGCTAGTTGGTTTATTTGGTGGAAGACCATATGTTCAGATCCTATATGCAAATTAATACCCCTCTGATTATGAACATGAATATGCTTTGTGAGTAGTTACATTTGTTCCTGGGGACATGGGAGAAGTCTTGCTATTAGTAGTCATGTGAATTTGGTATTCGTTCGATATTTTGATGAGATGTATGTTGTCTCTCCTCTAGTGGTGTTATGTGAACGTCGACTACATGACACTTCACCATTATTTGGGCCTAGAGGAAGGCATTGGGAAGTAATAAGTAGATGATAGGTTGCTAGACTGACAGAAGCTTAAACCCTAGTTTATGTGTTGCTTCGTAAGGGGCTGATTTGGATCCATATGTTTCATGCTATGGTTAGGTTTACCTTAATACTTTTGTTGTAGTTGCGGATGCTTGCAATAGGGGTTAATCATAAGTGGGATGCTTGTCCAAGTAAGGACAGTAACCAAGCACCGGTCCACCCACATACCAAATTATCAAAGTACCGAACGCGAATCATATGAACGTGATGAAAACTAGCTTGACGATATTCCCATGTGTCCTCGGGAGCGCTTTTCTCTATATAAGAATTTGTCCAGGCTTGTCCTTTGCTACAAAAAGGATTGGTCCATCTTGCTGCACTTTATTTACACTTGTTACTTGTTACCCATTACCAATTACCTTATCACAAAACCATCTGTTACCAATAATTTCAGTGCTTGCAGAGAATACCTTGCTGAAAACCGTTTATCATTTGCTTCTGCTCCTCGTTGGGTTCGACACTCTTACTTATCGAAAGGACTACGATAGATCCCCTATACTTACGGGTCATCAAGACTATTTTCTAGCGCCGTTGCCGGGGAGTGAAGCGCATTTGTTAGGTGGAATTTGGTAAGGAAAAATTTATATAGTGTGCTGAAATTTACTGTCACTTGTTACTATGGAAAGTAATCCTCTGAGGGGCTTGTTCGGGGTATCTTCACCCCGACCAAAAGAGCAAAGCATTGCTCCTCAACCTACCGAACCTACTGAAAATTAAAATGTCTACTTTGAGATTCCTTTGGGTATGATAGAAAAACTGTCAGCTAATCCTTTTGCAAGAGACGGAACAGTGCATCCTGATGAGCACCTAATATATGTGGATGAAATTTGTGGATTATTTAAGCTTGCAGGTGTGCCCGATGATGTTATTAAGAAAAGGTCTTCCCTTTATCTTTGAAGGGAGATGCATTGACATGGTATAGGCTATGTGATGATATGGGATCATGGAACTACAAACGATTGAAATTGAAATTTCATCAGAAGTTTTATCCCATGCATCTTGTTCATCGTGATCGTAATTATATATATAATTTTTGGCCTCGCGAAGGAGAAATCATCGCTCAAGCTTGGGGGAGGCTTAAATCAATGTTATATTCATGCCCCAATCATGAGCTTCCAAGAGAAATAATTATTCAAAATTTATATGCTCGGCTTTCTGATAACAACCGCACCATGCTCGACACTTCTTGTGCTGGCTCTTTTATGATGAAGACTATTGAATTCAAATGGGATTTATTGGAAAGAACTAAACGCAACTCTGAAGATTGGGACCTCGACGAAGGTAAGGAGTCAGGTATGACACCTAAGTTTTGATTGTGTTAAATCTTTTATGGATACCGATGTTTTCCGTAAATTTAGCACTAAATATGGACTTGACTCTGAGATAGTAGCTTCTTTCTGTGAATCTTTTGCTACTCATGTTGATCTCCCCAAGGAGAAGTGGTTTAAATATCATCCTCCCATAGAAGTAAAAGTAGCTGCACCTATTAAAGTTGAAGAAAAGATTGTCACTTATAATGATCCTATTGTTCCTACTGCTTATGTTGAGAAACCACCTTTCCCTGTTAGGATAAATGATCATGCTAAAGCTTCAACCGTGGTTCGTAAAAGCAATATTAAAACTTATACACATTCTGAGCAAATTAAAGTTGAACCTGATAATGCTATTGTTAAAGATCTCTTGTCTGATAATATTGATGGGCATGTTATTTATTTCTGTGATGAAACTGCTAGAATTGCTAAACCTTGTGCTAAAGATAAACCTAGACCTGTGGTAGGCATGCCTGTTATTTCTGTTAAAATAGGAGATCATTGTTATCATGGCTTATGTGATATGGGTGCTAGTGCTAGTGCAATACCTATTAGCCTATATAGAGAAATCATGCATGATATTGCACCTGTTGAGTTAGAAGATATTGATGTCACAATTAAACTTGCCAATAGAGATACTATTTCACCAATGGGAATTGTTAGAGATGTTGAAGTCTTGTGTGGGAAAACTAAATATCCTGCTGATTTTCTTGTTCTTGGTTCCCCACAAGATAGCTTTTGTCCCATTATATTTGGTAGACTCTTCTTGAACACTGTTAATGCTACCATATATTGCAAAAGGGATGTTGTTACTATCGGTTTAGATGATATGACTCATGAATTTAATTTCTCTAAATTTAGTAGACAACACCGTGAAGAAGAATTACCTAGTAAGGATGAAATTATTGGTCTTGCTTCTATTGCCGTACCTCCTAGTGATCCTTTAGAACAATATTTGCTAGACCATGAAAATGACATGTTTATGAATGAAAGAAGGGAAATAGATGAAGTATTCTTTAAACAAGAACCTATTCTGAAACACAATTTGCCTGTTGAAATCCTAGGGGATCCTCCTCCACCCAAGGGTGATCCTGTGTTTGAGCTTAAACCGTTGCCTGATACTCTTAAATATGCTTATCTTGATGAGAAAATGATATATCATGTTATTATTAGTGCTAACCTTTCAGAGCATGAGGAAAAGAGATTATTGAAAACTCTGAAGAAGCACCGTGCTGCTATTGGTTATACTCTTGATGATCTTAAGGGCATTAGTCCCACTCTATGTCAACATAAAATAAATTTGGAAGAAGATGCTCAACCAGTTCGTGATCATCAACGACGGCTGAATCCTGAAATGAAAGAAGTGGTAAGAAAGGAAATACTAAAGCTCCTTGGGGCAGGTATAATCTATCCCGTTGCTGATAGTCAGTGGGTAAGTCCTGTCCATTGTGTCCCTAAGAAGGGAGGTATTACTGTCGTTCCTAATGATAAAGATGAATTGATTCCTCAAAGAATTATTACAGGTTATAGGATGGTAATTGATTTCCGCAAATTAAATAAGGCCACTAAAAAGGATCATTACCCCTTACCTTTTATCGATCAAATGCTAGAAAGATTATCCAAACATACACATTTTTTGCTTTCTAGATGGTTATTCTGGTTTCTCTCAAATACCGGTGTCAGCCAAAGATCAATCAAAGACTACTTTTACTTGCCCTTTTGGTACTTTTGCTTATAGACGTATGCCTTTTGGTTTATGTAATGCACCTGCTACCTTTCAAAGATGCATGATGGCTATATTCTCTGACTTTTGTGAAAAGATTTGTGAGGTTTTCATGGATGATTTCTCCGTCTATGGATCTTCTTTTGATGATTGCTTGAGCAACCTTGATCGAGTTTTGCAGAGATGTGAAGAAACTAATCTTGTCTTGAATTGGGAAAAGTGCCACTTTATGGTTAATGAAGGTATTGTCTTGGGGCACAAAGTTTCTGAAAGAGGTATTGAGGTTGATAAAGCCAAGGTTGATGCTATTGAGAAGATGCCATGTCCCAAGGAGATCAAAGGTATAAGAAGTTTCCTTGGTCATGCCGGATTTTATAGGAGGTTCATTAAGGACTTCTCAAAAATTTCTCGGCCTCTGACTAATTTATTACAAAAATATATACCATTTTTCTTTGATGATGATTGTGTAGAAGCATTTGAAATACTTAAGAAAGCATTGATCTCTGCACCTATTGTTCAGCCACCTGATTGGAATTTACCCTTTGAAATTATGTGTGATGCTAGTGATTATGCTGTAGGTGCTGTTCTAGGGCAAAGAGTTGATAAGAAATTAAACGTTATTCAATATGCTAGTAAAACCCTAGACAATGCTTAAAGAAATTATGCTACTACTAAAAAAGAATTCTTAGCAGTTGTATTTGCTTGTGATAAGTTCAGACCTTACATTGTTGATTCTAAATTAACTATTCACACTGATCATGCTGCTATTAAATATCTTACGGAAAAGAAAGATGCTAAACCTAGACTTATTAGATGGGTTCTCTTGCTACAAGAATTTGCGGACAACTTGTCTAGGTTAGAAAATGTGCTTGATGACCCACTTCCTATTGATGATAGCTTTTCTGATGAGCAATTAAATGTCATAAATGCTTCTCATACTACTCCATGGTATGCTGATTATGCTAATTACATTGTTGCTAAGTTTATACCACCTAGTTTCACATACCAGCAAAAGAAAAAGTTCTTCTATGATTTGAGGCATTACTTTTGGGATGACCCACATCTTTATAAAAAAGGAGTAGATGGTGTTATTAGACGTTGTGTACCTGAGCATGAACAGGAACTGATCCTACGCAAGTGTCACTCCGAAGCTTATGGAGGACACCATGCTGGAGATAGAACTGCACATAAGGTATAGCAATCTGGTTTTTATTGGCCTACTCTCTTCAAGGATGCCCGTAAGTTTGTCTTATCTTGTGATGAATGTCAAAGAATTGGTAATATTAGTAGATGTCAAGAAATGCCTATGAACTATTCACTCGTTATTGAACCATTTGATGTTTGGGGCTTTGACTATATGGGACCTTTTCCTTCCTCTAATGGATATACACATATTTTAGTTCTTCTTGATTACGTTACTAAGTGGGTAGAAGCTATTCCAACTAGTAGTGCTGATCATAACACTTTTATTAAAATGCTTAAAGAAGTTATTTTTCCAAGATTTGGATTCCCTAGATATTTAATGACTGATTGTGGTTCACATTTTATTCATGGTGCTTTCCGTACAATGCTTGCTAAGTATGATGTTAATCATAGAATTGCATCCCCTTATCACCCTCAGTCTAGTGGTCAAGTAGAATTGAGTAATATAGAGAGCTCAAATTAATTTTGCAAAAGACTGTTAATAGATCTAGAAAGAATTGGTCCAAGAAAGTTGATGATGCATTATGGGCCTATAGAACTGCATATAAAAATCCTATGGGTATGTCTCCGTATAAAATGGTTTATGGAAAAGCATGTCACTTACCTCTCGAACTAGAACACAAGGCATATTGGGCTATTAAAGAGCTCAACTATGATTTTAAACTTGCCGGTGAGAAGAGGTTATTTGATATTAGCTCACTCGATGAATGGAGAACCCAAGCCTACGAAAATGCCAAGTTGTTTAAAGAAAAAGTTAAAAGATGGCATGATAAAAGGATACAAAAGCGTGAGTTTAATGTAGGTGATTATGTATTGCTATACAACTCTCGGTTAAGATTTTTTGCAGGAAAACTACTCTCTAAATGGGAAGGTCCTTACGTTATCGAGGAGGTCTATCGTTCCAGTGCCATAAAAATCAACAACTTCAAAGGCACAAATCCGAAGGTGGTGAACGGTCAAAGAATCAAACATTATATCTCAGGTAATCCCATAAATGTTGAAACCAATGTTATTGAAACTGTAACCCCGGAGGAATACATAAGGGACACTTTCCGGAACGTTTCAGACTCTGAAAAGGAATAGGTATGTGGTACGGTAAGTAAACCGACTCCAAAGCAGTTTTTAAGGCAATATTTCTCTGTTTTGGAATATTTAGAAAAATAGAAAAATAAGAAGCAGTCCGGGAAGGACATGAGGCCCCCACAAGGGTGGAGGACGCGCCCTACCCTACTGGGCGCCCCCTACCTCGTGGGGACCTCGTGTGCTCTCCGGACTCCATTTTCTTACACGTTACATATTTTGGTCAGTAAAAATTCATTATATAATTTCCTGGAGGTTTTGACTCCCGTATCACGCAAATATCTCATGTCTTTGTTTCGAGCTGTCCTGCTGCAGATTTGAGCAACATGTCGTCCCAGGATTGGGAAGGAGAGAGCTATGTGGTTGATTACCTTGCAGATCCTAAAGTCTATGGAGATGTGGAGCATTGTGGTTGGACCACGGAAGAATAAGAGGACTATGAACCTAAGGGAAAGGAGGAGACGAGCTCGGATGAAGATAAAGTCCCCCTACCTCAACCTAGGGACATGCATGTGGAGTTCAAAAATCAAGCCTTCCTGATAGAGTAAAGAAACCTAAGATCGAGTTTATCCCTTTTCGCCTCTTGCAGGAAAACAAATAGGAACTATGCAAAAAGATACTGAGCCTGGAACAGGAGATCGAGGACCTAAGGGACCAAAATTCTGTCCTCAAACGCAAATTAAGGGAGAAGCCTATGCCATCAACAAAACCATCATCTTCTCCACCAACAAAGAAGAATTGAGTATCTGGTATGGGCACTCCCTTGGCAACTGCCAAGCTTGGGGGAGTGCCCCGGTATCGTATCACCATCACTTTTATCTTTACCATTTTTCTTAGTTCGGTCCTTTTGGTAATATGTTGATCTAGTAGAATAAAAGTTCTTAGTATGATCTAGTTGTGAGTTTTGCTTTATAATTCCTCTATGTAATCGAGTCCATGAGCTATATAAGAAATATTAGTGTTGAGTCAAGGGCTTGATTATTTCGCCATGATCCTAAGGGAATAAAAGAAAAGAGAAAGAAATAAAAAAGGAAACAAAGAGATCTTGTGAATCTTATGCAGAGTAATGAGCTCACATAGAAAAAGTATGATGAATAAAAGTTGTTGAGAGTTGACAAACATAGTTTTGGTCATCGTTGCAATTAATAGGAAGTAATAAAGAAAGAGAGGTTTTCACATATAAATATACTATATTGGACATCTTTTATAATTGTGAGCACTCATCAAAATATGACATGCTAAAGAGTTGACGTTGGACAAGGAAGACAACATAATGGGTTATGTTTTCTTACATCTGAGATAAATTATATTGTCACGGATCATCCAACATGGTTGAGCTTGCCTTTCCCACTCATGCTAGCCAAATTCGTCGCACCAAGTAGAGATACTACTTGTGCTTCCAAATACCCTTAAACCAGTTTTGTCATGAGAGTCCACCATACCTACCTATGGATTGAGTAAGATCCTCCAAGTAAGTTGTCATCGGTGCAAGCAATAAAAATTGCTCTCTAAATATGTATGAATTATTAGTGTGGGAGAAAATAAGCTTTATACGATCGTGTGATATGGAAGAAATAAAAGCGACAGACTGCATAATAAAGGTCCATATCACAAGTGGCAATATAAAGTGACATTCTTTCGTGTTAAGATTTTGTGCATCCAACCATAAAAGCGCATGACAACCTCTGCTTCCCTCTGCAAAGGGCATATCTTTTACTTTTATCTCCTACCCTGCATAAGAGTCATGGTGATCTTCACCCTTCCTTTTTACATTTTATCCTTTGGCAAGCACAGTATGTTGGAAAGATCCTGGTATATATGGCTAATTGGATGTGAGTTTTCATGAACTATTATTGTTGACATTACCCTTGAGGTAAAACGTTGGGAGGCAAAACTATAAGCCCCTATCTTTCTCTGTGTCTGATTAAAACTCCATACCCATAAGTATTGCGTGAGTGTCAGCAATTGTGAAAGATTATATGATAGTTGAGTATGTGGACTTGCTGAAAAGCTCTTATATATTGACTCTTTCCTATGTTATGATAAATTGCAATTGCTCCAATGACTTATATTATAGTTTGTTAGTTTTCAATGAAGTTTACGATTCATACTTGAAATTGTGATTGAATTATTACTCTAGCATAAGAAATCATATGACAAGAATTATATAAGTTGCTATTCTAAGAATGATCATGATGCCCTCATGTCCGTATTTTATTATTATCGACACCTCTATCTCTAAACATGTGGACATATTTTTCGGTTTCGGCTTTCGCTTGAGGATAAGCGAGGTCTAAGCTTGGGGGAGTTGATACGTCCATTTTGCATCATGCTTTTATGTCGATATTTATTGCATTATGGGCTGTTATTACACATTATGTCACAATACTTACGCCTATTCTCTCTTATTTTACAAGGTTTACATAAAGAGGGAGAATGCCGGCAGCCGGAATTCTGGGCTGGAAAAGGAGCAAATATTAGAGACCTATTGTGCACAGCTCCAAAAGTCCTGAAACTTCACGGAAGACGTTTTCAGAATATATAAAAAATACTCAGCGGAAGAAGTTCACCAGGGGACCACACCCAGCCCACGAGGGTGGGGGGTGCGCCCTACCCCCCTCGGCGCGCCCCCTACCTCGTGGGCCCCCTGGTGGCCCTCCGGTGGCCATCTTCTGCTATATGAAGTGTTTCGATGGGAAAAAATCATAAGTCATCTTCTCGGATGAAACTCCGCCGCCACGAGGCAGAACCTTGGCGGAACCAATCTAGGGCTCTGGTGGAGCTGTTCTGACGGGGAAACTTCCCTCTGGGAGGGGGAAATCATCGCCATCGTCATCACCAACGCTCCTCTCATCGGGAGAGGGAAATCTCCATCAACATCTTCATCAGTACCATCTCCTCTCAAAACCCTAGTTCATCCCTTGTATCCAATTCTTGTCTCCAAGTCCGGGATTGGTACTAGTAGGTTGCTAGTAGTGTTAATTACTCCTTGTAGTTGATGTTAGTTGGTTTATTTGGTGGAAGATCATATGTTCAGATCCTATATGCATATTAATACCCCTCTGATTATGAACATGAATATGCTTTGTGAGTAGTTACATTTGTTCCTGAGGACATGGGAGAAGTCTTGCTATTAGTAGTCATGTGAATTTGGTATTCGTTCGATATTTTGATGAGATGTATGTTGTCTCTCCTCTAGTGGTGTTATGTGAACGTCGACTACATGACACTTCACCATTACTTGGGCCTAGAGGAAGGCATTGGGAAGTAATAAGTAGATGATGGGTTGCTAGAGTGACAGAAGCTTAAACCCTAGTTTATGTGTTGCTTCGTAAGGGGCTGATTTGGATCCATATGTTTCATGCTATGGTTAGGTTTACCTTAATACTTTTGTTGTAGTTGCGGATGCTTGCAATAGAGGTTAATCATAAGTGGGATGCTTGTCCAAGTAAGGACAGTACCCAAGCACCGGTCCACCCACATACCAATTTATCAAAGTACCGAACGTGAATCATATGAACATGATGAAACCTAGCTTGACGATATTCCCGTGTGTCCTCGGGAGCGCTTTTCTCTATAAGAGTTTGTACAGGCTTGTCCCTTGCTACAAAAAGGATTGGGCCACCTTGCTGCACTTTATTTACTTTTGTTACTTGTTGCTCGTTACAAATTATCCTATCACAAAACTATCTGTTACCACTTATTTCAGTACTTGCAGAGAATACCTTGCTGGAAACCGCTTATCATTTCCTTCTGCTCCTCGTTGGGTTCGACACTCCTACTTATCGAAAGGACTACGTTAGATTCCCTATACTTGTGGGTCATCAACGCTACTGCGCGAGCATGCTCCCATGCTTGGGGACCTCAGGACGAAGGCCAACCAGGCACTTGGTACCATCTGCGATGAGCATGCCCCTCATCCCCACACCGAGGATTATGCCGGTCATCTTCGCTTCTTCACTGATGTTGTGACACGTCTGGAGAGCTGTGCTGAGAGGGCTCGCGAGCTTGTGGACGAAAAGAGCCGAGGACTTCTCGGGCGCGCATTTTCCAGCGTCTTCAACTGTCTCCTGAACACCAATCCTGACTTTGATTTTGCCGCCGCCCAGTGCCCGCGGTCATTCGGGGCAAGCTCGCGCACTGGGTGAACGACAATGTGGACGCTCTGGTTAGGGCCTTTGCTTCTGATGACGATGCGGTGGTGGTCGCGGCGGACGAGGGCGACGTGGTTGATGGCGGCGTGGCTGATGGTGGTGTGGCTGATGGCGGTGAAGACAGTGACAGCGACGGCGCCAGCAGCCTGTCCGGAAGCAATTCGGGGGACGAGGCAAGCGATATGTCCGGCTGAACCCTCGCTCCTTTACTTTGAACCTGCATGCAAAAGCTTGGGTACGGCCCCTCATGATGTGAGAGCATTTTGAAGAGGGGAAGCCCCTCATGTAAATAGACCACCACTTCATTCCTTAGGCTAGGCTCAAAGCGTGCTTTTGGGTGCTTGCGACTCCCCTTGCGGGCTTGATGTTGTAACTTACTTTGGTTTATCCGGGTTTCAAAGTTGTTTGGCAGTTGTGCACGTGCATTCCTTCTAAGAGGAGCCCCTCACGAGCTCACGAGGTTTTGGTTTCCTCAGAAGTCCGCCGGTCCACCCGAGAGGGTCTCGTGAGAAGCGAGCGCCAGTAACGGCAAGGTGTGTGCGCAGCGCGCATACGCCGCTGCCAGCCCTCGCTCACGAGGTGCTCGGAAGGGGGGAGGTAGCGGACGCGAACCTCAAACAAAACATGAATCCAGAAATTCACAAAATCAACACGAACGAGAAAGGATGCCCCACGATTGCCAATGGAAACGCAACTTCAAATTCAAGATCAAAAGCTGCGAGTCTGAGCTACAGAAAAGAGGTCAAAAGCAAATGGCCGCGTCCGGCACCTAGCTAGTCTTCTTGTCTTCGAGTCTTCTCACCAGTGCAGAGCTAAGTGCTTTCACAAGCCGTGCGCATAGTCATTGGGGGACAGTGTCGACGGCCAGCGCGGAGCATGGTGCTTCCACTAGGACGTCGGCGGGAGCCCCCGAGAACCGAGGGCGGCACTCCGGAGACTCCGGGGCATGTACAGCCCCACTCATTATTACGTGAGAGTGTCACGAGCGGAGACCTTCACAGGCGTGAGCCTTACTTCATATCGCCAGGCGAGGGCCCCCGCTTGCGCCGCCCTCGACCACCGTTGGGGCGTCCGGAAACCAGGACGATGCCAAGGGGCAAAGGGGACGCTAGCGGCGCCCTCGGCGACCACGGGCCCTCTGTCGGGGAAGGCTCGCCAGTGCCTCCCCAGCAGAGGACCTACCTCCGGACGACGCCTTGCTCCATACGATGCTGGGAGGGGCCTTGCTCTGGCTCCTCCCCCGCAGCCCCCAATGCGCTTCCCCTAGTGGAAGGGGGGCTGCCGTGCTGGGGCCGTCATCCACCGCTATGATCTGATTCACTTGCGACCCATGGTTAGCGTAAGCCTGCTCCTGAGAGATTAGTGGTACTCTGTAGCTGTTGTTGCTGGCGTGGTCGGAGAGGCTCCCGGGTGGCTCCTGGAAGGTCTCACCTTCCAGCGTCTCCTCTTCCCAACCAGGCTCGAGGAACGAACCGGGGTCATCCTCCGGTGTGTACTCCTGGTCCATCATGCAGGGCACATAGGCCTCCAGAGCCGTCGCCCCGGAAACCTCGCTGAGGTGCCCCACGCTCCATGTCGCTTGGCTCAACGCGCCAGGATGGTAGGGCGACATCCTATCGGGACCGTGGGTGGCGATGCTTAAGCCTGCGCCCATTGGTGGAGGCACAGGTGTGGTTGGGTGTCCGGCGCCGCTGGTTGCGCCGATGCCGACGAAACCTCCTGTTGCGCCCGGGGGCGCGCGGGCGCGACAAGGCCCACTGTGCAATCCGGCCGCAGCCTGAGGCGTAAGCAAGGAGAAGAAAGGCGGCGTACCCCTGGCTGCGGCATCCAACAACTCGTCAACACGCTCCAGCAACGCATCTCGGTCGCTCTCCACTAGTCGGCATCGCAGCAACTCCCGCGCCACTGTGAGCGCGACCCTCGTGTTCGCTTGTTCCCGTCGGGAGTGCAGCGCCGTCGCCGCGACGTATCTTGAGGCCCTTGCGGCGGCCCGCGCGCGCCTCGGGGTAAGGGTGGAAGACATCGGTCCACGCCGCCCGCGCCCCGCGTTGTTTGGCGTTGCGCGTGCCGCCTGGAGCGCGGAGTTGAGGTCTTCTTGGGCGGCGGCCGCCGCCCGGGCTGTCCAGTGGTCGGCGTCGGCCCTCGGGTCTCCGGACATCGGCGCTGCAGAGTGTTGGCGGGTCTGCTGATGGAAGAGAGGCTTCGGCGCACCCCTACCTGGCACGCCAAATGTTGGATTTCGGGTTTTGGCAAAACCCTTGAGGTTCGAACACTGGGGTGCGCACGAAGATCTCTCCTCCCACTAGCTCACGCCCTCACCGCGATCTCAAGGCTCAGCGCGTCGAACTCGCAGAACAAAGGTACACAAGATTTATACTGGTTCGGGCCACCGATGCGGTGTAATACCCTACTCCAGTGTGGTGTGGTGGATTGCCTCTTGGGCTGAGGATGAATAGTTACAAGGGAAGAACAGCCTCCTGAGGAGAGTTGCTCTTGTGCTTGGTGAGTGTGGTGGCCTTGGTGGAATGGATCTGGCCCAAGATGATCCTTCTACGGTGGTGGCTAGTCCTATATATAGAGGCTCGGGTCCTCTTCCCAAATATTAGGCGAGAAGGGATCCCACAACGGCCAATTTGAAGGGGACAACTAGTACAAGCTATCCTGACAAAAGATGGTCTTCGCTTGCCAAAGGCTCTGGTGGTGACGCCGTCCTGGGCTCCACGGTGACCTCCGTCCTGCCGTCCTGCTGGTCTTGGTCTCATTGCACGGATATGGAAACCTTTCCCTGCTACCTCGGGACTCCTCGCCTGCGCTTGCCTCTTTAGCACCAAAGAGGAAACGAGGACACTGCGCGCGCTGGCGCCCGCCTGGTGCCCGCCTGGCCTAGGTCGTCATGGCTTGCGTCACAGGAACCTCGTGAGGTGTCCCTCGCCTTGATCTCTCCGCCCCTCGTGAGCCAGCCTGGTGAGGCCGCCCCCGAGGAGGTCTTGCGTCGTCCTCCTCGCAAGGCTCGTCCCCTCGCGAGGGTCTTGAGATTTTGTTGGTGAAGATGGGCCGTACGGGGCCGTTAACGGAGCCACACTGTGGGCCGCAGGCAGGCAAGTCTGGGGACCCCCGTTCCCAGGACGCCGACATTCATGATTGGGGCACAACCGCATTTTGAGCGCATAGCAAGGTGGATATCATTACAACATACCATGTACTGAATAGATGACAATACAAGATAAAGGCTTACACTCGCCACAAGCTACAACATGAATACGACAGTTCATCAATACATAGCAATCAACAAACAGAAGAGCAGGATCCGACTACGGATGAAATCAAACAAAAAAGAAGAACGGCATCCACCCTACTAAACCCAGGCTTCCCGACCCGGAACCTATCCCTTGACCGAAGAAGGAGAACTCCAAACAAGCAAGCACCGCTCCCACGTCATAGAATCGCATTAACTGTACCTGCAACTATTTTTGTAGTAATCTGTGAGCCATGAGGACTCAGCAATCCCATTACCATGGGTATCAAGACTAGCAAAGCTTAATGGGTATAGAATGGATAAGTGGTGAGGTTGCAGCAAGCGGCTAAGCATTGTATGGTGGCTAACTTACAAATACAACAATAAGATGAGGAACTACGCAAACGATCGCAAACTAGTAATGATCAAGAAGTGATCCTGAACTACTTACGTTCAAACATAACCCAACCGTGTTCTCTTATCGAATGCACCTGAAAAGAGACAGTCACGGTTATGCACGCGGTTGGTGTATTTTAATTCAGTTTAATTCAAGTCCACTACAACCGGATATTATCAAATTCCCATGTGCCACATAACCGTGGGCACAACTCTCTAAAGTTTAAACCCTGGAGGGATGTCCCAACTTAGCCCATGACAAGCTCACGATCCGCAGAGACAATCCTCCATCTCGGGACCCTCCGACCAGACTCGGAATCCCGGTGCACAAGAAATTTTGACAATGGTAAAACAAAACCAGCAAGACCACCTGGTGCGTCGATACCCCGATAGGAGCCGCGCGTATCTCGTTCTTAGGACAACACCGTCTATGCTAAGTGGACGATAGCCAAAGACCTCGAGTTGCCCCGAGGTGGCACCGCCAACTGCTAGGTAGGTGGACCAACACTCATGAGGAGCACTCGCCCGGGGGGTTGATTAAGAGACCTCGGGTGCCGGCGGGTCCCTATGCAAGTTTTAATTGTTATTAGGCAAATGGTAAAACCAATGTTGGGCCTTGCTAGAAGAGTTTTATTCAAAGCGAACTATCAAGAGGGGCCCATAAACCCTCATCGTGTAAGGGACGCAAAATCAAGGAACATCACACCGGTATGACAGAAACTAGGGTGGCATGGGTGGAACAAAACACTAGGCAAAAGGTCGAGCCTTCCACCCATTACCAAGTGTATATGTGCATTATTTAAATAAGAGAATAAGAGATATTGTGATATCCCAAGATATCCATGATATCCATGTCCCAACATTGAATAACCTGCAACTAGCAATGCTATAAGAGGGGCCGAGCAAAGCGGTAACACAGCCAAACAACAGTTTTCTAGGATGGTGGAAAAGGTTAGAGGCTATCATGGCAATTTGGGAGGCTTGTTAAATAAGTGGTGGGTAGCGGGACATAGCGATAGCATCGAGACAACTAGCATAACAAAGATAGTAGTGAGACCAAAGGTGACGGTCATTTTGCCTAAAGTCCCGCTAGGAAGAAGACCGAATCCATGAAAACGAACCAACATAGTCGAACGGATCCTCACAATCGCATCGTAACCGGAACTATCAAGGAGAAGCTCAACCGGAAAGAAGAAATGACATAGTAAACAAACAAGCATAAACATGGTACGGTGCACAATCAAGTACGATGCATGTCCAGTTTAATGAGGCATGGCATGGCAAAGTGCAAAAAAACAATTCTACAAATTAAGTGGAGCTTGATACGTCTCCAACGTATCTATAATTTTTGAGTGCTCCATGCTATATTATCTACTGTTTTGGACTATATTGGGCTTTATTTTCCACTTTTATATTACATTTGGGACTAACCTATTAACCGGAGGCCCAGCCCAGAATTGTTTTTTTTGCCTATTTCAGTGTTTCGGAGAAACATAATATCAAACGGAGTCCAAACGGAATAAAATCTTCGGGAACGTGATTTTCTCACCGAACATGACCCAGGAGACTTGGACCCTGCTCCAAGGAACAAAAGAGGCGGTCACAAGGGTGGGGGGCGCGCCCCCTGCCTCGTGGGCCCCTCGTTTCTCCTCCGGCGTACTTCTTCCTCCTATATATACACACGTACCCCCAAACGATTAGAACAGGAGACAAAAACCTAATTCCACCGCCGCAACTTTCTGTATCCACGAGATCCCATCTCGGGGCCTGTTCCGGAGCTCCACCGGAAGAGGGCCGTCATCACGGAGGGCTTCTACATCATCATAGCCTCTCCGATGAAGTGTGAGTAGTTTACTTCACACCTTCGGGTCCATAGTTAGTAACTAGATGGCTTCTTCTCTCTCTTTGAATCTCAATACAAAGTTCTCCCCCTCTCTCGTGGAGATCTATTCGATGTAATCTTCTTTTTGCGGTGTGTTTGTTGAGATCGATGAATTGTGGGTTTATGATCAAGTCTATCTATGAATAATATTTGAATCTTTTCTAAATTCTTTTATGTATGATTGGTTATATTTGCAAGTTTCTTCGAATTATCCGTTTGGTTTGGCCAACTAGATTGGTAGTTCTTGCCATGGGAGAAGTGCTTAGCTTTGGATTCGATCTTGCGGTGTCCTTTCCCAATGACAGAAGGGGCAGCAAGGCACGTATTGCATCGTTACCATCGAGGATAACAAGATGGGGTTTATTTCATATTGCATGAATTTATCTCTCTACATCATGTCATCTTGCTTAAGGCATTACTCTGTTTTTAACTTAATACTCTAGATGCATGCTGGATAGCGGTCGATGAGTGGAGTAATAGTAGTAGATGCAGAATCGTTTCAGTCTACTTGTCACGGACGTGATGCCTATATACATGATCATGCCTAGATATTCTCATAATTATGCTCAATTCTGTCAATTGCTCAACAGTAATTTTTTCACCCACCGTAGAATACTTATGCTCTTGAGAGAAGCCACTAGTGAAACCTATGGCCCTCGGGTCTATTCTCATCATATCAATCTCCATCACTTTAATATTGTTTTGCTATTTACTTTGCCTTTACTTTTTTACTTTGCATCTTTATATCAAAAATACCAAAAATATTCTATCTATCAGATCTCACTCTCGTAAGTGACCGTGAAGGGCTTGACAACCCTTAATTGCGTTGGTTGCGAGTAGCTATCGTTTTGTGCAGGTACGAGGGACTTGAGCGTGGCCTCCTACTGGATTGATACCTTGGTTCTCAAAAACTGAGGGAAATACTTACGCTACTCTACTGCATCATCCCTTCCTCTTCGGGGAAAACCAACTCAAGCTCAAGACGTAGCAAGAAGGATTTCTGGCGCCGTTGCCGGGGAGTCTACGCAAAAAGTCAATATACCAAGTACCCATCACAATCCTTATCTCTCGCATTACATTATTTGCCATTTGCCTCTCATTTTCCTCTCCCCCCAATTCATCCTTGCCGTTTTATTCGCCCTCTCTCCCTCTATCCTCCCTCTCTTTCTTTGTTTGCCTCTTTTCCCTCGTCATGTCAGAACAAAAAGGAGTTGGGAGTTCTCTCCCAAGTTCTAGTGCTTTAGACAATCCTGCTATCTTATCTAACTCATGAATCGGAATGCTATAGATCAATTTGCCAGAGTTATCAATGAGAACCTTAGTAATTTTGATGAAGATGATTCTGGAATTTTTCGCTATTTACTTGATGAATCCTTGAAAGATGCTTGGGATAGGCTGTTAAGGATCCGGGCTAGCTATGTAATGCGAGAGATTTACTTAGTTTGGCTACCCGCTTCGTTCAAACAAGTTTTAGATTCTATTTCCGAGGGGGGATTTCTTGAAGGGGACCCCATAGATACTTATGAGAGGATGAAAACTATATTTGGGCACCCCATTAATGAGAAAACTGAAATTACATCTCTCTTGCTTTCTGACCAAAACGAATCTATTAAAGAGATAAAGGCTAGCTTAGATACAAACTTCCGTAACATACTTAATCTTTATTCTACCATTAATGGCCATGTGCTTTATCAAAATTCTCTTTCCTTATCTAATACCAAAGATGGCAATACCTAGATCTATCCTCGCTTGTTATGCCTAGCTAGGGGCGTTAAACGATAGCGCTTGTTGGGAGGCAACCCAATTTTATTTTTATTCCTTATTTTTGCTCCTGTTTAGTAATAAATAAATAAATTATCTAGCCTCTGTTTTTGGTTGTGTTTTTTGTGTTTAATTAGTGTTTGTGCCAAGTAGAACGGTTGGGAAGACTTGGGGAAAGTCTTGTTGAACTTGCTGTAAAAAACAGAAACTTTAGCGCTCACGAGAACTGCTGCCATTTTTATTTGAAGAGTGCTATTTAGTTAATTCTTTTTGAAGATGATTAATATATAAATTCCTCACGTCCAGCAGTTTATTTTAGAATTTTTGGGGTTCCAGATCTTGCTCTAGATACAGATTACTACAGACTGTTCTGTTTTGACAAATTCTGTTTTTCGTGTGTTGTTTGCTTATTTTGATGAATCTATGGCTAGTAAAATAGTTTATAATCCATAGAGAAGTTGGAATACAGTAGGTTTAACACCAATATAAATAAATAATGAGTTAATTACAGTACCTTGAAGTGGTCTTTTGTTTTCTTTTGCTAACGGAGCTCACGAGTCTTCTATTTTGAGTTTTGTGTTGTGAAGTTTTCAAGTTTTGGGTAAGAATTTGATGGATTATGGAACAAGGAGTGGCAAGAGCCTAAGCTTGGGGATGCCCATGGCACCCCCAAGATAATCCAAGGACACCAAAAAGTCAAAGCTTGGGGATGCCCCGGAAGGCATCCGCTCTTTCGTCCACTTCCATCGGTAACTTTACTTGGAGCTATATTTTTATTCACCAACATGATATGTGTTTTGCTTGGAGCGTCTTGTATTATTTGTGTCTTTGTTTGTTAGTATTCCACAATCATCCTTTCTGTACACACCTTTTGAGAGAGCCATACATGAACTAAAATTTGATAGAATACTCTATGTGCTTCACTTATATCTTTTGAGCGTTATAATTTTGCTCTATATGCTTCACTTATATCTTTTGAGCTAAGTAATTTTGCTCTATGTGCTTCACTTAGATTTTTTAGAGCATGGTGGTGGATTTTTTTTTAAAAGAAACTATTGATCTCTCATGCTTCACTTAAATTATTTTGAGAGTCTCTTAATAGCATGGTAGTTTGCTTAATAATAATATGCTTGGTATTCAAGATTTGTGAAACTTTCTTTTGAGTGTGTTGCACCTTTTGAGAGAGCCATACATGAATTAAAATTTGATAGAATACTCTATGTGCTTCACTTATATCTTTTGAGCGTTATAATTTCTATCTTCACTTATATTTTGAGCTATAATTTTGTCTATGTGCTTCACTTAGATCTTTTAGAGCCATGGTGTGGATTTGTTTTAAAGAAACTATTGATCTCTCATGCTTCACTTAAATTATTTTGAGAGTCTCTTAATAGCATGGTAATTTGCTTAATAATAATATGCTTGGTATTCAAGATTTGTGAAACTTTCTTTTGAGTGTGTTGAATACTAAGAAAAGATTGAAGCATGATAATTGTTTTGAGATATGGAGGTGATAATATTAAAGTCATGCTAGTTGAGTAGTTGTGAATTTAAAGAATACTTGTGTTGAAGTTTGTGATTCCCGTAGCATGCACGTATGGTGAACCGTTATGTGATGAAGTCGGAGCATGATTTATTTATTTATTGTCTTCCTTATGAGTGGCGGTCGGGGACGAGCGATGGTCTTTTCCTACCAATCTATCCCCCTAGGAGCATGCGTGTAGTACTTTGCTTTGATAACTTCTAGATTTTTGCAATAAGTATATGAGTTCTTTATGACTAATGTTGAGTCCATGGATCATACGCACTCTCACCCTTCCACCCTTGCTAGCCTCTCTAATACCGCGCACCTTTCGCCGGTATCATACACCTACCATATACCTTCCTCAAAACAGCCACCATACCTACCTATTATGGCATTTCCATAGCCATTCCGAGATATATTGCCATGCAACTTTCCACCATCTAGTTCATCATGACACATTCATCATTGTCATATTGCTTAGCATGATCATGTAGTTGACATAGTATTTGTGGCAAAGCCACCGTTCATAATTTCATACTTGTCACTCTTGATTCATTGCATATCCCGGTACACCGCCGGAGGCATTCATATAGAGTCATACTTTGTTTTAGTATCGAGTTGTAATCATTGAGTTGTAAATAAATAGAAGTGTGATGATCATCATTCAATAGAGCATTGTCCCAAAAAAAAAGAAAGGCCAAAGAAAAAAAAGAAGGCCAAAAAAATAAAAATAAAAAGGGGCAATGCTACTATCCTTTTTCCACACTTGTGCTTCAAAGTAGCACCATGATATAGCAAATCTCATATATTGTGCTTCAAAGTAGCACCATGTTCTTCATATAGAGAGTCTCATATGTTGTCACTTTCATATACTAGTGGGAATCTTTCATTATAGAACTTGGCTTGTATATTCCAATGATGGGCTTCCTCAAAATTCCCTAGGTCTTCGTGAGCAAGTAAGTTGGATGCACACCCACTAGTTTCTTTTGTTGAGATTTCATACATTTATAGCTCTAGTGCATCCGTTGCATGGCAATCCCTACTCACTCACATTGATATCTATTGATGGGCATCTCCATAGCCTGTTGATACGCCTAGTTGATGTGAGACTATCTTCTACTTTTTTGTCTTCTCCACAACCACCATTCTATTCCACCTATAGTGCTATATCCATGGCTCATGCTCATGTATTGCGTGAAGATTGAAAAAGTTTTGAAAAAGTTAGTATGAAACAATTGCTTGGCTTGTCATCGGGGTTGTGCATGATTTAAATATTTTGTGTGGCGAAGATAGAGCATAGCCATACTATATGATTTTGTAGGGATAACTTTCTTTGGCCATGTTATTTTGAGAAGACATAATTGCTTTGTTAGTATGCTTGAAGTATTATTATTTTCTATGTCAATATAAGCTTTTATCTTGAATCTTTCTAATCTGAATATTCATACCACAATTAAGAAGATATGCATTGAAATTATGCCAAGTAGCACTCCGCATCAAAAATTCTCTTTTTATCATTTACCTACTCGAGGACGAGCAGGAATAAGCTTGGGGATGCCTGATACGTCTTCCAACGTATCTATAATTTTTGATTGCTCCATGCTATATTATCTACTGTTTTGGACTATATTGGGCTTTATTTTCCACTTTTATATTATTTTTGGGACTAACCTATTAACCGGAGGCCCAGCCCAGAATTGCTGTTTTTGCCTATTTCAGTGTTTCGGAGACAGAATATCAAACGGAGTCCAAACGGAATAAATCTTCGGGAACATGATTTTCTCACCGAACGTGATCCAGGAGACTTGGACCCTGCTCCAAGGAACAAAAGAGGCGGTCACGAGGGTGGGGGGCGCCCCTGCCTCGTGGGCCCCTCGTTGCTCCTCCGGGATACTTCTTCCTCCTATATATACACACGTACCCCCAAACGATCAGAACAGGAGCCAAAAACCTAATTCCACCACCGCCGCAACTTTCTGTATCCACGAGATCCCATCTTGGGGCCTGTTCCAGAGCTCCGCCGAAGAGGGCGTCATCACGGAGAGCTTCTACATCACCATAGCCTCTTCGATGAAGTGTGAGTAGTTTACCTCAGACCTTCGGGTCCATAGTTAGTAGCTAGATGGCTTCTTCTCTCTCTTTGAATCTCAATAAAGAGTTCTCCCCCACTCTTGTGGAGATCTATTCGATGTAATCTTCTTTTTGCGGTGGGTTTGTTGAGACCGATGAATTGTGGGTTTATGATCAAGTCTATCTATGAATAATATTTGAATCTTCTCTGAATTCTTTTATGTATGATTGGTTATATTTGCAAGTCTCTTCGAATTATCTGTTTGGTTTGGCCAACTAGATTGGTAGTTCTTGCCATGGGAGAAGTGCTTAGCTTTTGGGTTCGATCTTGCGGTGTGCTTACCCAGTGACAGAGGGGCAGCAAGGCACGTATTGCATCGTTGCCATCGAGGATAACAAGATGGGGTTTATTTCATATTGCATGAATTTATCTCTCTACATCATGTCATCTTTCTTAAGGCATTACTTTGTTTTTAACTTAATACTCTATATGCATGCTGGATAGCGGCCGATGAGTGGAGTAATAGTAGTAGATGCAGAATCGTTTCAGTTTACTTGTCACGGACGTGATGCCTATATACATGATCATGCCTAGATATTCTCATAATTATGCTCAATTCTATCAATTGCTCAACAGTAATTTGTTCACCCACCGTAGAATACTTATGCTCTTGAGAGAAGCCACTAGTGAAACCTATGGCCCCCGGGTCTATTCTCATCATATCAATCTCCATCACTTTAATATTGTTTTGCTATTTACTTTGCCTTTACTTTTTACTTTGCATCTTTATATCAAAAATACCAAAAATATTCTATCTATCAGATCTCACTCTCGTAAGTGACCGTGAAGGGCTTGACAACCCTTAATCGTGTTGGTTGCGAGTAGCTATCGTTTTGTGCAGGTACGAGGGACTTGAGCGTGGCCTCCTAGTAGATTGATACCTTGGTTCTCAAAAACTGAGGAAATACTTACGCTACTCTGCTGCATCTGAGGGAAATACTTACGCTACTCTGCTGCATCTGTTGGGGAACGTAGTAATTTCAACAAAATTCCTACGGACACACAAGATCATGGTGATGCATAGCAACGAGAGGGGAGTGTGTTGTCTACGTACCCTCGTAGACCGGCAACGGAAGTGTTGACACAACATAGAGGAAGTAGTCGTATGTCTTCCCGATCCGACCGATCCAAGCACCGAACGTACGGCACCTTCGAGTTCTAGCACACGTTCAGCTCGATGACGATCCCCAGACTCCGATCTAGCAAAGTTTCGGGGAAGAGTTCCGTCAGCACGACGGCGTGGTGACGATCTTGATGTTCAACTGTCGCAGGGCTTCGCCTAAGCACCACTACAATATTATCGAGGATTATGGTGGAAGGGGGCACCGCACACGGCTAAGAAAACGATCACATGGATCAACTTGTGTGTCTATGGGGTGCCCCCTGCCCCCGTATATAAAGGAGTGGAGGAGGGGAGGGCCGGCCCTCTCTATGGCGTGCCCTAGGGGAGTCCTACTCGCACCGGGAGTAGGATTCCCCCTTTCCTAGTCCAACTAGGAGTCCTTCCATGTAGTAGGAGTAGGAGACAAGGAAGGGGAATAGGGAAGAGAAGGAAGGAGGGGGCGCAGCCCCTCCCCCTAGTCCAATTCGGACTAGGCCTTGGGGGGCGCGCGGCCTGCCTCTCCCTCTGCCCTAAAGCCCAATAAGGCCCATATACTTCTTCTCCCGTATTCCCGTAACTCCCCGGTACTCCGAAAAATACCCAAACCACTCGGAACCTTTCCGATGTCCGAATATAGTCGTCCAATATATCGATTTTTACGTCTCGACCATTTCGAGACTCCTCGTCATGTCCCCGATCTCATCCGGGATTCCGAACTCCTTCGGTACATCAAAACTCATGAACTCATAATATAACTGTCATCGAAACCTTAAGCGTGCGGACCCTACGGGTTCGAGAACAATGTAGACATGACCGAGACACGTCTCCGGTCAATAACCAATAGCGGAACCTGGATGCTCATATTGGCTCCTACATATTCTACGAAGATCTTTATCGGTCAGACCGCATAACAACATACGTTGTTCCCTATGTCATCGGTATGTTACTTGCCCGAGATTCGATCGTCGGTATCTCAATACCTAGTTCAATCTCGTTACCGGCAAGTCTCTTTACTCGTTCCGTAATACATCATCCCGCAACTAACTCATTAGTTGCAATGCTTGCAAGGCTTATGTGATGTGCATTACTGAGAGGGCCCAGAGATACCTCTCTGACAATCGGAGTGACAAATCCTAATCTCGAAATACGCCAACCCAACATGTACCTTTGGAGACACCTGTAGAGCTCCTTTATAATCACCCAGTTATGTTGTGACATTTGGTAGCACACAAAGTGTTCCTTCGGTAAACAGGAGTTGCATAATCTCATAGTCATAGGAACATGTATAAGTCATGAAGAAAGCAATAGCAACATACTAAACGATCGAGTGCTAAGCTAACGGAATGGGTCAAGTCAATCACATCATTCTTCTAATGATGTGATCCCGTTAATCAAATAACAACTCTTTGTCTATGGTTAGGAAACATAACCATCTTTGATTAACGAGCTAGTCAAGTAGAGGTATAGTAGTGACACTCTGTTTGTCTATGTATTCACAGATGTATTATGTTTCCGATTAATACAATTCTACCATGAATAATAAACATTTATCATGAAATAAGGAAATAAATAATAACTTTATTATTGCCTCTAGGGCATATTTCCTTCAGTCTCCCACTTGCACTAGAGTCAATAATCTAGTTTACATCGCCATGTGATCTAACATCAATAGTTCACATCTTTATGTGGTTAGCACCCATAGTTCACATCGATATGTGACCAACACCCAAAGGGTTTACTAGAGTCAGTAATCTAGTTCACATTGCTATGTGATTAACACACAAAGAGTACTAAGGTGTGATCATGTTTTGCCTGTGAGAGAAGTTTAGTCAATGGTTCTGCCATGTTCATATCCGTAAGTATTTTGCAATTTTCTATGTCTACAATGCTCTGCACGGAGCTACTTTAGCTAATTGCTCCCACTTTCAATATGTATCCAGATGAAGACTAAGAGTCATCTGGATCAGTGCCAAAACTTGTATCGACGTAACCCTTTTACGACGAACCTTTTGTCACCTCCATAATCGAGAAACATATCCTTATTCCACTAAGGATAATTTTGACCGCTGTCCAGTGATCTACTCCTAGATCACTATTGTACTCCCTTACCAAAATTAGTGTAGGGTATACAATAGGTCTGGTACACAACATGGCATACTTTATAGAACCTATGGCCAAGGCATAGGGAATGACTTTCATTATCATTTTATTTTATGCTGTGGTCGCGCTTTGAGTCTTACTGAATTTCACACCTTGTAACACAGGCAAGAATTCTTTCTTTGACTGTTCCATTTTCAACTACTTCAAAATCTTGTCAAGGTATGTACTAATTGAAAAAAACTTATCAAGCGTCTTGATCTATCTCTATAGATCTTGATGCTCAATATGTAAGCAGCTTCACCGAGGTTTTTTTTGAAAAAATCCTTTCAAACACTCCTTTATGCTTTGCAGAATAATTCTACATTATTTCCGATCAACAATATGTCATACACATATACTTATCAGAAATGCTGTAGTGCTCGCACTCACTTTCTTGTAAATACAGGCTTCACCGCAAGTCTGTATAAAACTATATGCTTTGATCAACTTATCAAAGCGTATATTCCAACTCCAAGATGCTTGCACCAGTCCATAGATGGATCGCCGGGGCTTGCATATTTTGTTAGCACCTTTAGGATTGACAAAACCTTCTGGTTGCATCATATACAACTCTTCTTTAAATCCATTAAGGAATATAGTTTTGTTTATCCATTTGCCAGATTTCATAAAAATGCGGCAATTGCTAACATGATTTGGACAGACTTAAGCATCGCTACGAGTGAGAAAATTTCATCGTAGTCAACACCTTGAACTTTGTCAAAAACCTTTTTCGACAAGTCTAGCTTTGTAGATAGTAACACTACTATCAGCGTCCGTCTTCCTCTTGAAGATCCATTTATTTTCTATGGCTTGCCGATCATCGGGCAAATCCATCAAAGTCCATACTTTGTTCTCATACATGGATCATATCTCAGATTTCATGGCCTCAAACCATTTCGCGGAATCTAGGCTCATCATCGCTTCCTCATAGTTCGCAAGTTCGTCATGGTCTAGTAACATGACTTACAGAACAGGATTACCATACCACTCTGGTGCGGATCTCACTTTGGTTTACCTACAAGATTCGGTAGTAACTTGATCTGAAGTTACATGATCATCATCATTAGCTTCCTCACTAATTGGTGTAGTAGTCACAAGAACAGATTTCTGTGATGAACTACTTTCCAATAAAGGAGAAGGTACAATTACCTTATCAAGTTTTCTACTTTCCTCCCACTCACTTCTTTCGAGAGAAACTCCTTCTCTAGAAAGGATCCATTCTTAGCAATGAATGTCTTGCCTTCGGATCTGTGATAGAAGGTGTACCCAACAGTCTCCTTCGGGTATCCTATGAAGACATATTTCTCCGATTTGGGTTTGAGCTTATCAGGATGAAACTTTTTCACATAAGCATCACAACCCAAAACTTTAAGAAACGACAACTTTGGTTTCTTGCCAAACCATAATTCAGATTGTGTCGTCTCAACGGATTTATATGGTGCCCTTTTTAACGTGAATGCAACTATCTCTAATACATAACCCCAAAACGATAGTGGTAGAATGGTAAGAGACATCATAGATTGCACTATATCCAATAAAGTACGGTTATGCCGATCGGACACACCATTATGCTGTGGTGTTCCAGGTGGCATGAGTTTGTGAAACTATTCCACAATGTTTTAATTGAAGACCAAACTCATAACTCAAATATTTGTCTCCGCGATCAGATCATAGAAACCTTATTTTCTTGTCACGATGATTTTCCACTTCACCCTGAAATTATTTGAACTTTTCAAATGTTTCAGCCTTATGTTTCATCAAGTAGATATACTCATATCTGCTCAAATCATCTATGAAGGCCAGAAAATAACGATACCCGCCGCGAGCCTCAACACTCATTGGACTGCATACATCAGTATGTATTATTTCCAATCAAGTTTGTTGCTCGCTCCATTGTTCCGGAGAACGGTGTCTTAGTCATCTTGCCCATGAGGCATGGTTCGCAAGTACCAAGTGATTCATAATCAAGTGGTTCCAAAAGTCCATCAGTATGGAGTTTCTTCATGCACTTTACACCGATATGACCTAAACGGCAGTGCCACAAATAAGTTGCACTATCATTATTAACTTTGCATCTTTTGGCTTCAATATTATGAATATGTGTAACACTACGATCGAGATCCAACGAACTATTTTCATTGGGTGTATGACCACCGAAGGTTTTATTCATGTAAACAGAACAACAATTATTCTCTGACTTTAATGAATAAACGTATTGCAATGAACATGATCAAATCATATTCATGCTCAACGCAAACACCAAATAACACTTATTTAGTTTTCAACACTAATCCCGAAAGTATAGGGAGTGTGCGATGATGATCATATCAATCATGGAACTACTTCCAACACACATCGTCACCTCACCCTTTACTAGTTTCTGTTTATTCTACAACTCCCGTTTTGAGTTACTACTCTTAGCAACTGAACCAGTATCAAATGCCGAGGGGTTGCTATAAACACTAGTAAAGTATACATCAATTACACGTATATCCAATATACCTTTGTTTACCTTGCCATCCTTCTTATCCGCCAAATACTTGGGGCAGTTCCACTTCTAGTGACCAGTCCCTTTGTAGTAGAAGCACTTAGTCTCAGGCTTAGGATCAGACTTGGGCTTCTTCACTTGAGCAGCAACTTGCTTGCCGTTCTTCTTGAAGTTCCCCTTCTTCCCTTTGCCCTTTTCTTGAAACTAGTGGTCTTGTCAACCATCAACACTTGATGTTTTTCTTGATTTCTACCTTCGTTGATTTCAGCATCACGAAGATCTTGGGAGTTGTTTCCGTTATCCCTTGCATATTATAGTTCATCACGAAGTTCTACTAACTTGGTGATGGTGACTAGAGAATTCTGTCAATCACTATCTTATCTGGAAGATTAACTCCCACTTGATTCAAGCGATTGTAGTACCCAGACAATCTGAGCACATGCTCACTAGTTGAGCGATTCTCCTCCATCTTTTAGCTATAGACCTTGTTGGAGACTTCATATCTCTCAACTCGGGTATTTACTTGAAATATTAACTTCAACTCCTGGAACATCTCATATGGTCCATGATGTTCAAAACGTCTTTGAAGTCCCGATTCTAAGCCATTAAGCACGGTGCACTAAACTATCAAGTAGTCATCATATTGAGCTAGCCAAACGTTCATAACGTCTGCATCTGCTCCTGCAATAGGTCTGTCACCTAGCGGTGCATCAAGAACATAATTCTACTGTGCAGCAATGAGGATAAACCTCAGATCACGGATCCAATCCGCATCATTGCTACTAACATCTTTCAACACAATTTTCTCTAGGAACATATCAAAATAAACACAGGGAAGCAACAACGCGAACTATTGATCTACAACATAATTTGCAAAATACTACCAGGACTAAGTTCATGATAAATTTAAGTTTAATTAATCATATTACTTAAGAACTCCCACTTAGATAGACATCCCTCTAATCCTCTAAGTGATCACGTGATCCAAATCAACTAAACCATGTCCGATCATCACGTGAGATGGAGCAGTTTCATTGGTGAACATCACTATGTTGATCATATCTACTATATGATTCACGCTCGACCTTTCGGTCTCCGTGTTCCAAGGCCATATCTGTATATGCTTGGCTCGTCAAGTATAACTTGAGTATTCCGCGTGTGCAACTGTTTTGCACTCGTTGTATTTGAACGTAGAGCCTATCACACCCGATCATCACGTGGTGTCTCAGCACGAAGAACTTTCGCAACGGTGCATACTCAGGGAGAACACTTCTTGATAATTAGTGAGAGATCATCTTAAAATGCTACTGTCAAACTAAGCAAAATAAGATGTATAAAAGATAAACATCATATGCAATCAAAATATGTGACATGATATGGCCATCATCATCTTGCGCCTTTGATTTCCATCTCCAAAGTACTATCATGATCTCTATCGTCACCGGCATGACACCATGATCTCCATCATCTTGATCTATATCATGTGTCGTCACGTGGTCGTCTCGCCAACAATTGCTCTTGCAACTATTGCTATCGCATAGCCATAAAGTAAAGCAATTATTGGACGCTTGCATCTTATGCAATAGAGAGACAACCATAAGGATTTTGCCAGTTGTCGATAACTTCAACAAAACATGATCATCTCATACAACAACTTATATCTCATCACGTCTTGACCATATCACATCACAACATGCCCTGCAAAAACAAGTTAGACGTCCTCTACTTTGTTGTTGCAAGTTTTACATGGCTGCTACGGGCTTAGCAAGAATCGTTCTTACCTACGCATCAAAAACCACAACGATAGTTTGTCAAGTTGGTGCTGTTTTAACCTTCGCAAGGACCGGGCGTAGCCACACTCGGTTCAACTGAAGTTGGAGAAACTGACACCCGCCAGCCACCTGTGTGCAAAGCACCTCGGTAGAACCAGTCTCGCGTAAGCGTACGCGTAATGTCGGTCCGGGCCGCTTCATCCAACAATACCGCCGAACCAAAGTATGACATGCTGGTAAGCAGTATGACTTATATCGCCCACAACTCACTTGTGTTCTACTCGTGCATATAACATCAACACATAAAACCTAGGCTCTGATACCACTGTTGGGGAACGTAGTAATTTCAAAAAATTTCCTATGCACACACAAGATCATGGTGATGCATAGCAACGAGAGGGGAGTGTGTTGTCTACGTACCCTCGTAGACCGGCAACGGAAGTGTTGACACAGCGTAGAGGAAGTAGTCGTATGCCTTCCCGATCCGACCGATCCAAGCACCGAACGTACGGCACCTCCGAGTTCTAGCACACGTTCAGCTCGATGACGATCCCCGGACTCCGATCCAGCAAAGTGTCGGGGAAGAGTTCCGTCAGCACGACGGCGTGGTGACGATCTTGATGTTCAACTGTCGCAGGGCTTCGCCTAAGCACCACTACAATATTATCGAGGATTATGGTGGAAGGGGGCACCGCACACGGCTAAGAAAACGATCACGTGGATCAACTTGTGTGTCTATGGGGTGCTCCCTGCCCCCGTATATAAAGGAGTGGAGGAGGGGAGGGCCGGTCCTCTCTATGGCGCGCCCTAGGGGAGTCCTACTCCCACCGGGAGTAGGATTCCCCCTTTCCTAGTCCAACTAGGAGTCCTTCCATGTAGTAGGAGTAGGAGACAAGGAAGGGGAAGAGGGAAGAGAAGGAAGGAGGGGGCACAGCCCCTCCCCCTAGTCCAATTCGGACTAGGCCTTGGGGGGCGCGCGGCCTGCCTCTCCCTCTCCCCTAAATCCCAATAAGGCCCATATACTTCTTCTCCCGTATTCCCGTAACTCCCCGGTACTCCGAAAAATACCCGAACCACTCGGAACCTTTCCGATGTCCGAATATAGTCATCCAATATATCGATTTTTACGTCTCGACCATTTCGAGACTCCTCGTCATGTCCCCGATCTCATCCGGGATTCCGAACTCCTTTGGTACATCAAAACTCATAATATAACTGTCATCGAAACCTTAAGCGTGCGGACCCTACGGGTTCGAGAATAATGTAGACATGACCGAGACACGTCTCCGGTCAATAACCAATAGCAGAACCTGGATGCTCATATTGGCTCCTACATATTCTACGAAGATCTTTATCGGTCAGACCGCATAACAACATACGTTGTTCCCTTTGTCATCGGTATGTTACTTGCCCGAGATTCGATCGTCGGTATCTCAATACCTAGTTCAATCTCGTTACCGGAAAGTCTCTTTACTCGTTCCGTAATACATCATCTCGCAACTAACTCATTAGTTGCAATGCTTGCAAGGCTTATGTGATGTGCATTACTGAGAGGGCCCAGAGATACCTCTCCGACAATCGGAGTGACAAATCCTAATCTCGAAATACGCCAACCCAACATGTACCTTTGGAGACACCTGTAGAGCTCCTTTATAATCACCCAATTACGTTGTGACGTTTGGTAGCACACAAAGTGTTCCTCCGATAAACGGGAGTTGCATAATCTCATAGTCATAGGAACATGTATAAGTCATGAAGAAAGCAATAGCAACATACTAAACGATCGAGTGCTAAGCTAACGGAATGGGTCAAGTCAATCACATCATTCTTCTAATGATGTGATCCCGTTAATCAAATAACAACTCTTTGTCTATGGTTAGGAAACATAACCATCTTTGATTAACGAGCTAGTCAAGTAGAGGCATACTAGTGACACTCTATTTGTCTATGTATTCACACATGTATTATGTTTCCGGTTAATACAATTCTAGCATGAATAATAAACATTTATCATGAAATAAGGAAATAAATAATAACTTTATTATTGCCTCTAGGGCATATTTCCTTCAGTCTCCCCTCTTCGAAAACCACACGAAGTTCAAACTAGCACAGCTCAATATCAACGAGTTGCATATTGACGAAACACCACATTATTTATTTCTCTCCCGTTTATGTACCCAAACAATAAATGTTGTTTGCTACCTCTTGAGCACTGCATTGGTTTTCCCCGAAGAGGAAGGGATGATGCAGCAAAGTAGCGTAAGTATTTCCCTCAGTTTTTGAGAACCAAGGTATCAATCCAGTAGGAGGCTACTCGCGTGAAGTCCCTCGCACCTGCAGAAAACAAATAAATCCTCAACCAACGCAAATAGGGTTGTCAATCCCTATAGGGCCACTTACGAGAGTGAGATCTGTAGATATGATAAGATAATATTTTTGGTATTTTTATGATAAAGATGCAAAGTAAAATAAAGGCAATTAATACAAAGAAATAACTAAGTATTAGGAGATCAATATGATAAAGATAGACCCGGGGGCCATAGGTTCCACTTAGTGGCTTCTCTCAAGAGCATAAGTATTCACGGTGGGTGAACAAATTACTGTTGAGCAATTGACAGAATTGAGCATAGTTATGAGAATATCTAGGTATGATCATGTATATAGGCATCACGTCCGAGACAAGTAGACCGACTCCTGCCTGCATCTACTACTATTACTCCACTCATCGACCGCTATCCAGCATGCATCTAGAGTATTGAAGTTCAAAAACAGAGTAATGCCTTTAAGCAAGATGACATGATGTAGAGGGATAACTCATGCAATATGAGAAACCCCATCTTTTATCCTCAATGGCAACAATACAATATGTGCCTTGCTGCCCTACTGTCACCGGAAAGGACACCGCAAGATTGAACCTAAAGCTAAGCACTTCTCCCATTGCAAGAAAGATCAATCTAGTAGGCCAAACCAAACTGATAATTCGAAGAGACTTGCAAATATAACCAATCATACATAAAAGAATTCAGAGAAGATTCAAATATTATTCATAGATAGACTTGATCATAAACCCACAATTCATCGGTCTCAACAAACACACCGCAAAAAAGAAGATTACATCGAATAGTTCTCCACAAGAGAGGGGGAGAACATTGTATTGAGATCCAAAAAGAGAGAAGAACCATCTAGCTACTAAATATGGACCCGTAGGTCTGAGGTAAACTACTCACACTTCATCGGAGAGGCTATGGTGTTGATGTAGAAGCCCTCCGTATCGATGCCCCCTCCGGCGGAGCTCCGGAACAAGGCCCCAAGATGGATCTCGTGATACAGAAAGTTACGGTGGTGGAATTAGGGTTTTGGCTCCGTATATATCGTTTGGGGGTACGTGGATATATATAGGAGGAAGGAGTACGTCGGTGGAGCAACAGGGGGGCCACGAGGGTGGAGGGAACGCCTTGGTGGGGTGGGCGCCCCCCCCCCCTATCTCGTGGCCTCCTGTTTCCTTTCTTGATGTAGGGTCCAAGTCTCCTGGTCTTGTTCATTGAGAAAATCACGTTCCCGAAGGTTTCATTCCGTTTGGACTCCGTTTGTCCTTTTCTTCGAAACCCTAAAACAGGCAAAAAAACAGCAATTCTGGGTGGGCCTGTTAATAGGTTAGTCCCAAAAATAATATAAAAGTGGATAATAAAGCCCAATAATGTCCAAAAAGTAGATAATATAGCATGGAGCAAATCAAAAATTATAGATACGTGGAGACGTATCAAGCATCCCCAAGCTTAATTCATGCTCGTCCTCGAGTAGGTAATGATAAAAACAGAATTTTGATGTGGAGTGCTACTTGGCCATAATTTTAATGTAATTCTTCTTAATTGTGGTATGAATATTCAGATCCGAAAAGATTCAAGGCAAAAGTTCATATTACATAAAATAATAATACTTCAAGCATACTAACAAAGAAATCATGTCTTCTCAAAATAACATGGCCAAAGAAAGTTATCCCTACAAAATCATATAGTCTGGCTATGCTCCATCTTCACCACACAAAATATTTAAATCATGCACAACCCCGATGACAAGCCAAGCAATTGTTTCATACTTTTGACATTCTCAAAACTTTTTCAATCTTCACGCAATACATGAGCATGAGCCATGGATATAGCACTATGAGTGGAATAGAATGATGGTTGTGGAGAAGACAAAAAGGGAGAAGATAGTCTCACATCAACTAGGCGTATCAACGGGCTATGGAGATGCCCATCAATAGATATCAATGTGAGTGAGTAGGGATTTCCATGCAATGGATGCGCTAGAGCTAAAGTGGGTGTGCATCCAACTTGCTTGCTCATGAAGACCTCGGGAATTTGAGGAAGCCCATCATTGGAATATACAAGCCAAGTTCTATAATGAAAGATTCCCACTAGTATATGAAAGTGATAACATGAGAGACTCTCTACTATGAAGATCATGGTGCTACTTTGAAGCACACAAGTGTGGTAAAAGGATAGTAACATTGTCCCTTCTCTCTTTTTCTCTCATTTTTTATTTGGGCCTTTTCTCTTTTTTATGGCCTCTTTTCATTCTCCCTTTTTTTATTTGGGCTTCTTTGGCCTCTTTTATTTATTTTTTGTCCGGAGTCTCATCCCGACTTGTGGGGGAATCATAGCCTCCATCATCCTTTCCTCACTGGGACAATGCTCTAATAATGATGATTATCACACTTTTATTTTTCTTACAACTCAACAATTACAACTCGATACTTAGAACAAAATATGACTCTATCTGAATGCCTCCGGCGGTGTACCGGGATATGCAATGATGCATGAGTGACATGTATGAAATAATTATGAACGATGGCTTTGCCACAAATACGATGTCAACTACATGATCATGCAAAGCAATATGACAATGATGGAGTGTGTCATAATAAACGGAGCGGTGGAAAGTTGCATGGCAATATATCTCGGAATGGCTATGGAAATGCAATAATAGGTAGGTATGGTGTCTGTTTTAAGGAAGGTATATGGTGGGTGTATGATACTGGCGAAAGGTGCGCGGTATTAGAGAGGCTAGCAAAGGTGGAAGGGTGAGAGTGCGTATAATCCATGTACTCAACATTAGTCATAAAGAACTCATATACTTATTGCAAAAATCGACAAGTTATCAAAGCAAAGTATTACGCGCATGCTCCTAGGGGGATAGATTGGTAGGAAAAGACCATAGCTCGTCCCCGACCGCCACTCATAAGGAAGACAATCAATAAATAAATCATGCTCCGACTTCATCACATAACGGTTCACCATACGTGCATGCTACGGGAATCACAAGCTTCAACACAAGTATTTCTCAAATTCAAAACTACTCAACTAGCATTACTTTAATATCACCATCTCTATATCTCAAAATAATTATCAAGTATCAAACTTATCATAGTATTCAACACACTCATAAGAAAGTTTTATTATTAATCTTGTATACCAAGCATATTAAGATTTTAAGAAAATTACCATGCTATTAAAGACTCTCAAAATAATCTAAGTGAAGCATGAGAGATCAATAGTTTCTATAAAACAAATCCACCACCGTGCTCTAAAAGATATAAGTGAAGTACTAGAGCAAAATTATATAACTCAAAAGATATAAGCGAAGCACATAGAGTATTCTAAGAAATTCCAAATCATGTATGGCTCTCTCAAAAGGTGTGTACAGCAAGGATGATTGTGGTAAACTAACAAGCAAAGACTCAAATCATACAAGACGCTCCAAGCAAAACACATATCATGTGGTAAATAAAAATATAGCTCCAAGTAAAGTTACCGACAGAAGTAGACGAAAGAGGGGATGCCCCGGACAAGCTTTGGATTTTAGGTGTACTTAGATTATCTTGGGGGTGCCATGGGCATCCCCAAGCTTAGGCTCTTGCCACTCCTTGTTCCACAATTTATCAAATCTTTACCCAAAACTTGAAAACTTCACAACACAAAACTTAAAGTAGAAAATCTCGTGAGCTCCGTTAGCGAAAGAAAAATAAAAGATCACTTCAAGGTGCTGTAATGAACTCATTATTTATTTATATTGGTGTTGTACCTACTGTATTCCAACTTCTCTATGGTTTATAAACTATTTTACTAGCCATAGATTCATCAAGATAAGCAAACAACACACGAAAAACAGAATCTGCCAAAAACAGAACAGTCTGTAGTAAACTGTAGCTAGCGCAAGATCTGGAACCCCAAAAATTATAAAATAAATTTCTGGAAGTGAGGAATTTATCTATTAATCATCTTAAAAAAGAATTAACTAAATAGAACTCTCAAAATAAAAATGACAGGAGTTCTCGTGAGCGCTAAAGTTTCTATTTTTTACAGCAAGTTCAACAAGACTTTCCCCAAGTCTTCCCAACGGTTCTACTTGGCACAAACACTAATTAAACACAAAAAACACAACCAAAACAGAGGCTAGATAAACTATTTTATTACTAAACAGGAGCAAAAATCAAGGAATGAAAATAAAATTGGGTTGCCTCCCAACAAGCGCTATCGTTTAACGCCCCTAGCTAGGCATAACAAGCAAGAATAGATCTAGGTATTGCCATCTTTGGTAGGAAATCCATAGGTGGCTCTCATAATAGATTCAATTTAACAATATCATTATCCACATCTTTATTCTTTTGCATGTCACACAAATCAACGAAGCTATTTAGATGGGTAGCGGCATCTTCACTAGGAAGGCCGGAGAACGGATCTTTCATGACAAGATTCAGCAAAGCAACATTAATTTCACAAGATTAAGCATCGGTAAGAGGAGCAATCAGAGTGCTAATAAAATCATTGTTGTTGGTATTGGTGAAGTCACACAATTTAGTATTATCTTGAGCCATCGTGACAAGCAAGCAAACTAACAAACAAGCAAACAAAAAGCAAGCGGGTAAAAAGAGGCAAATAGAGAAAGAGAGGGAGGATAGAGAGAGAGGGCGAATAAAATAGCAAGGGTGAAGTGGGGGGAGAGGAAAACGAGAGGTAAATGGCAAATAATGTAATGTGGGAGATAAGTGTATGTGATGGGTACTTGGTATGTTGACTTTTGCGTAGACCTCCCCAGCAACGGCGCCAGAAATCCTTCTTGCTACCTCTTGAGCACTGCGTTTGTTTTCCCCGAAGAGGAAGGGATGATGCAGCAAAGTAGTGTAAGTATTTCCCTCAGTTTTTGAGAACCAAGGTATCAATCCAGTAGGAGGCTACTCGCAAGTCCCTCGCACCTGCACAAAACAAATAAATCCTCGCAACCAACGCAAATAGGGGTTTTCAATCCCTATAGGGCCACTTACGAGAGTGAGATCTGATAGATATGATAAGTTAATTTTTTTGGTATTTTTATGATAAAGATGCAAAGTAAAATAAAGGCAAAGTAAATAGCAAAGGAAATAACTAAGTAATAGGAGATGAATATCATAAAGATAGACCCGGGGGCCATAGGTTTCACTAGTGGCTTCTCTCGAGAGCATAAGTATTCTATGGTGGGTGAACAAATTACTGTTGAGCAATTGACATAATTGAGCATAGTTATGAGAATATCTAGGTATGATCATGTATATAGGCATCACGTCCGAGACAAGTAGACCGACTACTGCCTGCATCTACTACTATTACTCCACTCATCGACCGCTATCCAGCATGCATCTAGAGTATTAAGTTAAAAATAGAGTAACGCCTTAAGCAAGATGACATGATGTAGAGGGATAGACTCATGCAATATGAAGAAAACCCCATCTTGTTATCCTCGATGGCAACAATACAATAGGTGCCTTGCTGCCCTTACTGTCACCGGGAAATGACACCGCAAGATTGAACCCAAAGCTAAGCACTTCTCCCATTACAAGAAAGATCAATCTACTCGGCCAAACCAAACTGATAATTTGAAGAGACTTGCAAAGATAACCAATCATACATAAAAGAATCCAGAGAAGATTCAAATATTATTCATAGATAGACTTGATCATAAACCCACAATTCATCGGTCTCAACAAACACACCGCAAAAAGAAGATTACATCGAATAGATCTCCACAAGAGAGGGGGAGAACATTGTATTGAGATCCAAAAAGAGAGAAGAAGCCATCTAGATACTAACTATGGACCCGTAGGTCTAAGGTAAACTACTCACACTTCATCGGAGAGGCTATGGTGTTGATGTAGAAGCCCTCCATGATCGATGCCCCCTCCGGCGGAGCTCCGGAACAGGCCCCAAGATGGGATCTCGTGGATACAGAAAGTTGCGGCGGTGGAATTAGGTTTTTGGCTCCGTATCTAATCGTTTGGGGGTACGTAGGTATATATAGGAGGAAGGAGTACGTTAGTGGAGCAACAGGGGCCCACGAGGGTGGAGGGCACGCCTGGTGGGGGTGGGCGCGCCCCCCTACCTCGTGCCCTCCTGTTTTCTTTCTTGACGTAGGGTCCAAGTCTCCCGGATCATAATCTTCCTAAAAATCACGTTCCCGAAGGTTTCATTCCGTTTGGACTCCGTTTGACATTCCTTTTCTTCGAAACCCTAAAACAGGAAAAAAAACAGCAATTCTGGGCTGGGCCTCCGGTTAATAGGTTAGTCCCAAAAATAATATAGAAGTGGATAATAAAGCCCAATAATGTCCAAAATAGTAGATAATATAGCATGGAGCAATCAAAAATTATAGATACGTTGGAGACGTATCATTAAACATGGGAAAAGGGTGAGCATAATAAAACTACCTATCTAGGCAAGTGTAAATGAGGCCAAAAACAACAAATGACAATTCCATAAAATCCCCATATGCATATTCCGAATTTGGTACTGTTCTACCCTATACATAATTTTAGAGTTGTTAAACATGCAAAGTAAAACCACCATGTTAATCTATGCATTTTCTACCCATTTACATAAAGTTTATTTAATTCGGAGCTATGGTTATTTAGTTATTAAATAAATCATTTTAGCATGACATTTGAGCAAATTTAATCAAACATCATTTTAAACATTTCTAACATGGATGAAAGCAGCATATTATGAAACTAGATGAAATTCTAAGCATTTTACGTGTGTAAAACATTTTAATCCGATGCATGGTTTGTGAGATATTAAATACATGAAGTCTAGGGCTTTTTTGCAAATCTGAAGTTCCTGGATAATTAGCAAATCACAGAGGCAGGAAAAAATGCAACGGTCCAAAACTGGCAGGCCCCAAAAGTGCACAGGGGAGGCTTCGGGCGGCTGCTCATGTTGGGCCAACAGGCCAGCTGGGGATGCGGTGGCCCACACGGCAGGGCAAGGCGCGGCTGGGCCCGGGCGGTTGTCCATGCTGGCAGGATCGAACGAGGAGGTGGAGGGGGCGCGATCAATGCTCCAGGACGAGCGGTTCCTAGCGCTGGTCGTCCTCGTCCTCGCACGCAGAAGCAGGGGAGGCCGACGATGAGGGCTTGGGGAGGTCGATCCAGGCTGGATCCGGTCGTCTCTAAGGCTTGGGTGCACCGGATCTTCGAGATGGAGGCGGCGGACGTCATCCATGGCCATGGCGGTTCGGAAACTTGGCGAGGCGGAGGGAGGCAGTTACGGCAGCGACGGTGATGCAGCACGAGGACGGCGGCGTCGAAGCCCTGTCCATGGCGGCAGAAAGGGAGCAGAGAGATTAGGGAGGTGGAAGAAGGAGGAAGGAAAAGGAGAAGGGCGGCGAGGGCTGGCCTGTTCAAGGTCGAGGCCAGGGCACCGAGCTGGTTGCCAGCATTGAGCAGGGGCGGGGTGACTCGGACGACGATGGTGAAGCTCCTCAGCGGAGGGAGGACGGAGAGGGCGGAGCAAGGCAGCCGTGCTGCAGCTTTGGTTGGTGGACGAGGGAATCCAGAGGAGGCGCGGGTCGCGAGCGCTCGTTGGTCGGGAGCGGAGGACGAAGCGGACATGCGCTCCCCTCCTTGGCGCGTGATGGTGGAAGGCAGATCGCGGAGGGGGTGATGGCTGTGCTGGATCGATTGGATGGATCAGAAAGGACCCGAGGAAGGGGGAGACCAGGTGGGTGGATCGGGAGGGATCCCGAGGGAGATGGTCAGTGGGTGGCGGCGTCGCGGAGGATTTGATGGATGGGACAGCTAGGCTAGGGTTAGCCTGTTTAAGTAGGTAGGGGGACAAATTTTGGACCCTCCAATTAGATTGGACGGTCGAGAATAAATAGGCCAGGGAGTCCAATCAAAGAACCGAAGATATTTTAGGGATGTTTGGGGATGATCTGGAGTTATGGACCCAATGGCAATGACAGCCCGGTTCGGATACAGAGAAGTTTCAGATGCGCACGCGAGGGGTTTGAGCACTGAGCAACGAGATTAAACGGCCAGACAAGAGGGACTCGAAAAACCCCGTTGGTCTCGGAATGGTCAACGAAGGCAAGGGAGGGACGCGGCAACTACGAATGGATGCAAGCTTTATGAAAACATGCAGATGCAATGCACATGATGCCATGATGAAATGCAACAAGAGAAAATAATTAAAGCGGATACAACAAAAACATGGAAGGCGTCTTGAGCGTCAGTCTCGGGTCGTTACACATACCGATAGACAAAGGGAATAATGTATGTTGTCATAACGGTTCGACCGATAAAGATCTTCGTAGAATATGTAGGAGCCAATATGAGCATCCAGGTTCCGCTATTGGTTATTGACCGGAGAGGTGTCTCGGTCAGGTCTACATAGTTCTCGAACCCGTACGGTCCAGACGCTTAACGTATGATGACGATATTATATTATATGAGTTATGTGATTTGGTGACCAAATGTTGTTTGGAGTCCTGGATGAGATCATGGACAAGACAAGGAGTCTCGAATTGGTCGAGAGGTAAAGATTGATATATAGGATAATAGTATTCGGACACCGGAAGTGTTCCACGGGTACCGGGTACATATCGAGTCACCGGAAGGGGTTCTAGGCACCACTGGCAAAAGATACGGGCCTTATGGGCCAAGAGGAGAAACACACCAGCCATAAGTGGCTGGTGCGCCCCCATGTGGGCCGAACGAGAGGAGATGGAAAGAGGGGAAGGGAGAAGCAAAGGGGGGGATTCGGCCTCCCCCTTCCTTCCCTCCTCCCTTCTCTTTCCTTCCCCCTTCGGTAAATAAGGAAGGGGTGCGCCGGCCTAGGAGGAACCCAAGTCGGATTCGGTCCTACTTGGGGCGCCTCGTGGCCTCTCCCCTCTCCCTCCCACCTATATATATATATATATATATATATATATATGGGGGGGCACCCCTAGCACATACCAGACGATTGCCTAGCCGTGTGCGGCGCCCGCCTCTACCGTTTACACCCTCGGTCATATTTTCATAGTGCGTAGGCGAAGCCCTGCGGGGATCACTTCACCATCACCTTCACCACTCCGTCGTGCTAACGGAACTCATCTACTACCTCGACGTCTTGTTGGATCAAGAAGGCGAGGGACATCACCGAGCTGAACGTGTGCAGAACGCGGAGGTGCCGTGCATTCGATACTTGACCGGTTGAAGCGCGAAGAAGTTTGACTACATCAACTGCGTTGAGAAACGCTTCTACTTATGGTCTACGAGGGTACGTAGACAAATTCTCCCTCTCGTTGCTATGCATCTCCATGGATATATCATTGCGTGTGCGTAGAATTTTTTTGTTTTCCATGCAACATTTCCCAACAGTGGCATCATGAGCTAGGTCTATGCGTAGATGATATGCACGATTAGAACACAAAGAGTTGTGGACAGTGATAGTCATACTGCTTACCACCAACGTCTTATTTTGATTCAGCGGTATTGTGGGATGAAGCGGTCGGACCAACCTTACATCCACGCACATGAGACCGCTTCCACCGATAGACATGCAACTAGTTTTTCATAAAGGTGGCCGGTGTGTGTCTGTTTCTCCTACTTTAGTTGAATCATATTTGACTACGATCGGTCCTTAAAGAAGGTTAAAACAACAAACTTGATGAAACACCATTGTGGTTTGATGCGTAGGTAAGAGCGGTTCTTGCTAGAAGGCCGTAGAAGCCACATAAAACTTGCAACAACAAAGTAGAGGACGCCTAACTTGCTTTTGCAGGGCATGTTGTGATGTGATATGGTCAAGACATGATGTGACATACGTTATTGTATGAGATGATCATGTTTTGTAAAAGTTATCGGCAACCAACAGGAGCCTTATGGTTGTCTCTGTATTGTATGAAATGCAAATGCCATGTAATTGCTTTACTTTATCACTATGCATTAGCGATAGTTGTAGAAGAAATAGTTGGCGAGACGACCACGACACAATGATGGAAATCAAGGTGTCGAGCCGGTGACGATGGAGATCACGACGATGCTTTGGAGATGGAGATCAAAAGCACGAGATGATGATGGCCATATCATGTCACATATTTTGATTGCATGTGATGTTTATCTTTTATGGATCTTTATTTTCTTAGTACGGCAGTAGCATTATAAGATGATCCCTTAACTAAATTTCAAGGTAAAAGTGTTCTCCCCGAGTATGCACTGTTTCTACAGTTCGTCGTGTTGAGACACCACATGATGATCGGGTGTGATAGAGTCTATGTTCACATACAATGGGAGCAAGGCAGTTTTGCACATGCGGAATACCCGGGTTAAACTTGAGGAGCCGAGCATGTACAGACAAGGCCTCGGAACATTGGAGACCGAAAGGTCGAACGTGAATCATATAGTAGATATGATCAACATAGAGATGTTCACCATTGATGACTACTCCATCTCACGTGATGATCGGACATGGATTAGTTGCTTTGGATCACGTATCATTTAGATGACTTGAGGGATGTCTATCTAAGTGGGAGTTCTTAAGTAATTTGATTAATTGAACTTAATTTATCATGAACTTAGTCCTAATAGTATTTGCATATCTATGTTGTAGATCAATATGGCCCGTGCTACCGTACCCCTGAATTTTAATGCGTTCCTAGAGAAAGCTAAGTTGAAAGATGATGGTAGCAACTACACGGACTGGGCTCATAACTTGAGTATTATCCCCATTGCTGCACAGAAAAAGTATCTCCTTGATGCACTACTAGGTGTACCACCCTCTCCAGCAACTGTAGACGTTGTGAATGCCTGGCAGTCGCGTGTTGATGACTACTCGATAGTTCAGTGTGCCAAGCTTTACGACTTAGAATCAGGACTTCAAAGATGTTTTGAACGTCATGGAGCATATAAGATGTTCCAAGATTTGAAGTTAATATTTCAAGCAAATGCCCGAGTTGAGAGATATGAAGTCTCCAACAAGTTCTATAGCTGCAAGATGGAGGAGAACAGTTCTGTCAGTGAACACATACTCAAAATGTCTGGGTATCATAATCACTTGACTCAGCTGGGAGTTAATCTTCCAGATGATAGTGTTATTGACATAGTTCTTCAATCACTGCCACCAAGCTACAAAGGCTTCATGATGAACTATAATATGCAAGGGATGGAGAAGACAATTCACGAGCTCTTCGCAATGCTCAAAGCTGCGGAGGTAGAAATCAAGAAGGAGCATAAAGTGTTGATGGTTAACAAGACCACTAGTTTCAAGAAAAAGGGCAAGGGAAAGAAAGGGAACTTCAAGAAGAATGGCAAGCAAGTTGCCACTCCCAGGAAGAAGCCCAAAGCTCGACCCAAGCCTGAAACTGAATGCTTCTACTGCAAAGGGACTGGTCACTGGAAGCAGAATTGCCCCAAGTATTTGGCGGATAAGAAGGATGGCAAAGTGAACAAAGGTATATTTGATATACATGTTATTGATGTGTACCTTACTAATGCGTGTAGTAGCGCCTGGGTATTTGATACTAGTTCGGTTGCTCATATTTGTAACTCAAAACGGGAGCTATGGATTAAACGAAGATTGGCTAAGGACGAGGTGACGATGCGCGTCGGGAATGATTCTAAGGTCGATGTGATCACCGTCGGCACGCTACCTCTACATCTACCTTCAGGATTAGTTTTAGACCTGAATAATTGTTATTTGGTGCCAGCGTTGAGCATGCACATTATATCTGGATCTTATTAAGTGCAATATGGATATTCATTTAAATCAGAGAATAATGGTTGTTCTATTTATATGAGTAATATCTTTTATGGTCATGCACCCTTGAAGAGTGGTCTATTTCTATTGAATCTCGATTGTGGTGATACACATATTCGTAATATTGATGCCAAAAGATGCAAAGTTGATAATGATAGTGCAACATATTTGTGGCACTGCCGTTTAGGTCATATTGGTGTAAAGCGCATGAAGAAACTCCATGTAGATGGACTTTTGGAATCACTTTATTATGAATCATTTGATACTTGCAAACCATGCCTCATGGGCAAGATGACCAAAACTCTGTTCTCCGGAACAATGGAGCGAGCCAATGACTTATTGGAAATAATACATACCAATGTATGCGGTCCGATGAGTGTTGAGGCACGCGGCGAGTATTGTTATTTTTTGACCTTCACAGATGATTTGAGCAGATATGGGTATATCTACTTAATGAAACACAAGTCTGAAACTTTTCAAAAGTTCAAAGAATTTCAGAGTGAAGTGGAGAATCATTGTAACAAGAAAATAAAGTTTCTACAATCTGATCACGGAGGAGAATATTTGAGTTACGAGTTTAGCCTTCATTTAAAACAATGTGGAATAGTTTCACATCTCACGTCACCTGGAACACCACAGCGTAGTGGTGTGCCCGAACGTTGTAACCGTACTTTATTAGATATGGTGCAATCTATGATGTCTCTTATCGATTTACCACTATCATTTTGGGGTTATCCATTAGAGACAACTGCATTCACATTAAATAGGGCACCGTCTAAATCCATTGAGATGACACGGTATGAACTATGGTTTGGCAAGAAACCTAAGCTGCCGTTTTTAAAGTTTGGGGTTGCGACACTTATGTCAAAAGGCTTCAGCCTGATAAGCTCGAACCCAAATGGGAGAAGTGTGTCTTCATAGGATACCCTAAGGAAACAATAGGGTACACCTTCTACCATAGATTCGAAGGCAAGATCTTTGTTGCCAAGAATGGAACATTTCTAGGGAAGGAGTTTCTCTCGCAAGCAGTGAGTGGGAGGAAAGTATAACTTGATGAGGTAATTATACCTTCTCTCGAATTGGAAAGTAGCACATCAGAGAAATCCATTCCCATGATGCTTACACCAACTAGAGAGGAAGCTAATGATAATGATCATGAAACTTCAGATCAAGTTACTACTGGACCTCGTAGGTCGAACATAACACATTTTGCACCAGAGTGGTACGGTAGTCCTGTTCTGGAAGCTATGTTAATAGACCATGGCAAACCTACGAACTATGAAGAAGCTATGATGAGACCAGATTCTGAAAAATGGCTTGAGGCCATGAAATCTGAGATAGGATCCATGTATGAGAACAAAGTGTGGACTTTGATGGACTTACCCGATGATCGGCGAGCCATAGAGAATAAATGGATCTTCAATAAGAAGAGTGACGTTGATGGTAATGTTACTGTCTACAAAGCTCGACTTGTCGTGAAAGGTTTTTGGCAAGTTCAAGGAGTTGACTACGATGAGACTTTCTCACCCGTCGCGATGCTTAAGTTTGTCCGAATCATGTTAGCAATCACCGCATTTTATGATTATGGAATCTGGCAAATGGACGTCAAAATTGCATTCCTTAAAGGATTTCTTAAAGAAGAGTTGTATATGATGCAACCAGAATGTTTTCTCAATTCTAAAGGTGCTAACAAAGTGTGCAAGCTCCAGCTATCCATCTATGGACTGGTGCAAGCATCTCAGAGTAGGAATATACGCTTTGATGAGGTGATCCAAGCATATGGTTTTATACAGACTTTCGGAGAAGCCTGTATTTACAAGAAAGTGATTGGGAGCTCTGTAGCATTTCTAATATTATATGTGGACGACATATTATTGATTAGAAATGATGTAGAATTTCTGGATAGCATAAAAGGATACTTGAATAAGAGTTTTCCAAAGAAAGACCTCGGTGAAGCTGCTTATATATTGGGCATCAAGATCTATAGAGATAGATCAAGACACTTAATAGGACTTCCACAAAGCACATACCTTGACAAAGTTTTGAAGAAGTTCAAAATGGATCAGTCAAAGAAAGGGTTCTTGCCTATGTTTCAAGGTGTGAAATTGAGTCTGACTCAAAGCCCGACCACTACAGAAGATAGAGAGAAAATGAAAGTCATTCCCAATGCCTCAGCCATAGGTTCTATCGTGTATGCTATGATGTGTACCAGACATGATGTGTGCCTTGCTATAAGTATGGCAGGGAGGTACCAAAGTAATCCAGGAGTGGATCACTGGACAACGTTCAAGAACATCCTGAAGTACCTGAAAAGGACCAAGGATATGTTTCTCATTTATGGAGGTGACAAAGAGCTCGTCATAGATGGTTGCGTCGATGCTAGCTTTGACACTGATCTAGATGACTCTAAGTAACAAACCGGATACGTATTTATATTGAATGGTGGAGTTATCAGTTGGTGCAGTTCCAAGCAAAGCGTCGTGGCGGGATCTACGTGTGAAGCGGAGTACATAGCTGCTTCAGAAGTAGCTAATGAAGGAGTCTGGATGAAGGAGTTCATATCCGATCTAGGTGTAATACCTAGTGCATCGGGTCTAATGAAAATCTTTTGTCACAATACTGGAGCAATTGCCTTAGCGAAGGAATCCAGATTTCACAAAAGAACCAAACACATCAAGAGACGCTTCAACTCAATCCGTGATCAAGTCAAGGAGGGAGACATAGAGATTTGCAAAATACATATGGATCTGAATGTAGCAGACCCTTTGACTAAGCCTCTTCCATGAGCAAAACATGATCAACACCAAGACTCCATGGGTGTTAGAATAATTACAATGTAATTTAGATTATTGACTCTAGTGCAAGTGGGAGACTGAAGGGAATATGCCCTAGAGGCAATAATAAAGTTGTTATTTTATATTTCCTTATTCATAATAAAGGTTTATTATTCATGCTAGAATTGTATTGATCGGAAACCTAAATACATGTGTGAATATATAAACAAACACCGTGTCCCTAGTGAGCCTCTACTTGACTAGCTCGTTGACCAAAGATGGTTAAGGTTTCCTAACCATGGACATGAGTTGTCATTTGATAACGGGATCACATCATTAGGAGAATGATGTGATGGGAAAGACCCATCCATTAGCTTAGCATTATGATCGTTCAGTTTTATTGCTATTGCTTTCTTCATGTCAAATACATATTCCTTTGACTATGATATTATGCAACTCCCGGATACTGGAGGAATGTATTGTGTGCTATCAAACGTCATAACGTAACTGGGTGATTATAAAGATGTTGTACAGGTATCTATGAAGGTGTTTGTTGAGTTGGCATGTAAGCAAAGTGACTAATGAGTTAGTTGCGGGATGATGTATTACGGAGCAAGTAAAGAGACTTGCCGGTAATGAGATTGAACTAGGTATGAAGATACCGATGATCGAATCTTGGGCAAGTAACATACCGATAGACAAAGGGGATAACATATGTTGTCATAACGTTCGACCAATAAAGATCTTCGTAGAATATGTAGGAGCCAATATGAGCATCCAGGTTCCGCTGTTGGTTATTCACTGGAGAGGTGTCTCGGTCATGTCTACATAGTTCTCAAAAACGTAGGGTCCGCACGCTTAATGTTCGATGATGATATTATATTATATGAGTTATGTGATTTGGTGACCGAATGTTGTTCGGAGTCCTGGATGAGATCATAGACATGACAAGGAGTCTCGAAATGGTTGAGAGATAAAGATTTATATATAGGACGATAGTATTCGGACACCGGAAGTGTTCCGGGGGTACCGGGTACATATCGGGTCACCAGAAGGGGTTCCGGGCACCCCCGGCAAATGATATGGGCCTTATGATCCAAGAGGGAAAATGCACCAGCCACAAGGGGCTGGTGCGCCCCCATATGGGCCAAACTAGAGGAGAAGCAAAGAGGGGAAGGGAGAAGGAAAGGGGGCGTCGGCCTAGGAGGACCCAAGTAGGATTCGGTCCTACTTGGGGTGCCTCCTAGCCTCTCCCTCCCTCCCACCTATATATATGTGGGGGGGGGGGGGGGGGGGGGGGGGCTAGCACATACCAGACAACTGCCTAGCAGTGTGCGGCGCCCTCGTCCACCATTTACACCCTCGGTCATATTTTCTTAGTGTTTAGGCGAAGCCCTACGAGGATCACTTCGCCATCACTGTCACCACGCCGTCGTGCTGATGGAACTCATCTACTACCTCGACGTCTTGCTGGATCAAGAAGGCAAGGGACGTCACCGAGCTGAATGTGTGCAGAACGCGGAGGTGTCGTGCGTTCGGTACTTGATCGGTTGAAGCGCGAAGAAGTTCGACTACATCAACCGCGTTGAGAAACGCTTCTGCTTATGGTCTACAAGGGTACATAGACACACTCTCCCCCTCGTTGCTATGCATATCCATGTATAGATCATTGCATGTGCATAGAATTTTTTTTCCATGCAATGTTTCCTAACAGAAATCACCTGGATCACCACAACCACAAGCCGCGGCATCGATGCTGCAAGCGAATTGCATAGAGAAGTGTTTTGAACAACGACCGTTGCTCCTGTGAGCCCGTACACACGATGCAGTGATGGTGATGACAATTGATGCGAGCTGTTGTGGCGCTACTACGATGGTGACATCAACAACATTTTTAAGCATTTGTTTATCCAAAAACCAAAAGTAACAATGTACATTCTCTATATATAATCTTAACTTCGCTCTTTTCGGTGGGTATATGTAAAAGAAGCGGCTATTCATTTTTTGGAGATTGTATTGTTGTGCAAAAAGGTTGTGCTATTATGCATAATTTGTTTTTCTAGAGAATGTGGTATTGTAGTTTGTGCTTCTTTTACTTAAATTTTGTAGTTAAAACAAGTACATTTCTGACAGTTTACCCATAACAAAGCAGTCCTAGCGACAGAGTCGTACGTCTATGGATGTGTGAGCACCGATGGTGGTGGACATGGAAGCTTCTGGTAGAAGATTTGGAGCACTAGCACACGACTATCTTTGATTGAGTTGTCAATGACAACGGCAAGGGTGGTGTCTTCATGTCATCCTTGCACGATTTGGAAGTCGATGGTGTTCATAACTTCACACTGAAGTCATCGGACGGGAGGAGGGAGGGAGATGATCCAGCATAGTCACCTATATGGCTACATCAGGGTTGTGTCGAGTGTGTAGTGCATTGACCCGATCTTATGCCATATTAACATATTTTTTCTTCATAAATGAATTTTCTATCTCCTTGGCCATTAGAACTATTAATCTAAAAGTTAATGTTGTTTAGTCAAATTAAACTACTCGAAATCATACCCCATATCTTGAGCTCTCTTGGCGATCCTCAAATGTCCATCTTTTCTTTGTCATTAGCGATCGTTCTTTCATGACATAGTTCGTTGACCCGATGAACTTTGATTCACAGTAACCAATGTCCTCCTTGGTTGCAACACATGTGCATTTGTGCTAGCATATAATAAAACATCGTTGATAAGGAGGTATTACTCATGTATGCACATATTTCTGGGAAGTTGCCTTGTTTTGAATGAAAGGTTGCCAACAACCCCAATGCCACTTTTTGCGCACATGTGCTAGTATCAAGGTTCATGAACAATAGATGTGACGCCCCCGATTCAATCGTACACTAATCATACACGCAAACGTGTACGATCAAGATCAGGGACTCACGGGAAGATATCACAACACAACTCTACAAAGAAAATAAGTCATACAAGCATCATATTACAAGCCAGGGGCCTCGAAGGCTCGAATACAAGAGCTCGATCATAGACGAGTCAGCGGAAGCAACAATATCTGAGTACAGACATAAGTTAAACAAGTTTGCCTTAAGAAGGCTAGCACAAACCGGGATACAAATCGAAAGAGGCGCATGCCTCATGCCTGGGGTCCTCCTAAACTACTCCTGGTCGTCGTCAGCGGGCTGCACGTAGTAGTAGGCACCTCCCGAGTAGTAGGAGTCATCATCAACGGTGGCGTCTGGCTCCTGGACTCCAACGTCTGTTCGCAGCAATCGGGTATAGAAAGGGGGAAAAGAGGGAGCAACGCAACCGTGAGTACTCATCCAAAGTACTTGCAAGCAAGGAGCTACACTACACATGTATGCATTGGTATCAAATGGAATAAGGGTATCATATGAGGACTAAACTGCAGAATGCCGGAATAAGAGGGGGATAGCTAGTCCTGTCGAAGACTACGCTTAAGACTACGCTTCTGGCAGCCTCCGTCTTGCAGCATGTAGAAGAGAGTAGACTGAAGTCCTCCAAGTAGCATCGCATAGCATAATCCTAACCGATGATCCTCCCCTCGTCGCCCTGTGAGAGAGCGACCACCGGTTGTATCTGGCACTTTGAAGGGTGTATTTTATTAAGTATCCGGTTCTAGTTGTCATAAGGTCAAGGTACAACTCCAAGTCGTCCTGTTACCGAAGAACACGGCTATTCGAATAGATTAACTTCCCTGCAGGGGTGCACCACATAACCCAACACGCTCGATCCCATTTGGCCGGACACACTTTTCTGGATCATGCCCGGCCTCGGAAGATCAACACGTCGCAGCCCTACCTAGGCACAACAGAGAGGTCAGCACGCCGGTCTAAATCCTATGGCGCAGGGGTCTGGGCCCATCGCCCATTGCACACCTGCACGTTGCGTACGCGGCCGGAAGCAGAACTAGCCCCCTTAATACAAGAGCAGGCTTACGATCCAATCCGGCGCGCGCCACTCAATCGCTGACGTCACGAAGGCTTCGGCTGATACCACGACGTCGAGTGCCCATAACTGTCCCCGCGTAGATGGTTAGTGCGTATAAGCCAGTGGCCAGACTCAGATCAAATACCAAGATCTCGTTAAGCGTGTTTAAGTATTCGCGAACGCCGACCAGGGCCAGGCCCACCTCTCTCCTAGGTGGTCTCAACCTGCCCTGCCGCTCCGCCACAAAGTAACAGTCGGGGGCCGTCGGGAACTCAGGCCCATCACTACCTGGATGGAGCCACCTGCCCCTTCAGCCCCCATCTCCAAACAGTATCACCGGTAATGTAACAGTGTAAAGTATATAGTATATGCCCGTGATCACCTCCCGAAGTGATCACGGCCCAGTAGTATAGCATGGCAGACGGACAAGAGTGTAGGGCCACTGATGGAACACTAGCATCCTATACTAAGCAGTAGGATAGCAGGTAAAGGTAACAACAGTAGTAGCAAGGGCAGGCTATGCAGCAGTATAGGATACTAAAAGCAGTAACATGCTACACTACTCTAATGCAAGCAGTATAGAGAAGAATAGGCGATATCTGGTGATCAAGGGGGAGGCTTGCCTGGTTGCTCTGGCAAGAGAGAGGGGTCGTCAACACCGTAGTCGTACTGGGTAGCAGCGGCGTCGGTCTCGGTGTCTAGCGAGAGAAGAGGGGGAAGAAACAATAATTATAACACAAACAAATGCATGACGATGCATGACATGACAAAGCGTGAGGCTAGGTGTGCCCTAACACGGTACGAGGTGGTACTGGTGAAGGGGGGAAACATCCGGAAAAGTATTCCCGGCGTTTCGCGTTTTCGGACAGATGAACCGGAGGGGGAAAGTTGTGTGTTCACTATGCTAGGGATGCGTGGCGGACGAACGGGTTGCGTATCCGGATTCTTCTCGTCGTTCTGAGCAACTTTCATGTGCAAAGTATTTTCATCCGAGTTATGGATTAATTTATATTATTTTTTTGAATTTACTTATATTTAGAAATTACATAGTAAAATAATTTTGTCTCCTAGTGCTATTCTAGCATAGTGTATGACAGTGGGGCCAGGGGTTGGGTTGACCCAGTCAAAGATTAACTAGTCAACATATGAACAGTGTACGGGGCCACATGTCGTTGACTTAGACAATTATTTTAAATTTGTTTTTCTCTAAACCATTAGTGGGTCCACATGTCTTCTACTATTGGATAAATTAGCTAGTACTACTAATTATAAACTAACTAAAAGGCTGGCCAGGGTGTGGCATAGCCGGCCACACACGGCTGTGGTGCCTACACACTACACACTCACGTACACACACTATGCTAGGGAGTAACTCTATTCCTTTTAACACAAGATAGCATTTTGTGATTTTTGTAGGATTTAATCCATGCATTATCTGAAACAGGTCCAATGGAACAAAATGAAGCTTGTTACGTCTACTTTCCGTTCATATAATTTTTACCCATCTTAGGACTTGTCTTAATGCTGTTTAGGGGCTGTTTAGAGAGCTAGTCAGCGTAAAGTCAGTAAAGCTAGCTACTGCTACAGTAACTGAATGTTACTGTAGCAGTGTTGCATAGCAGCAGGCAGCGGCAACAGAGTAGCTACCGGCGAAGCCGGCCCGGCCATGGCGCAGTCAACCGCGCGTGTGGCCAGGGACGGGCATGAGCAGCTGCAGCTTCGGGCAAGCAGTGGTGCTGCACGGCGCTAGCGAGCGCAGTGGCGGCGGCGGCTGCAGCGCAGCGGGCGACGCCCGGACCCGGCGAGGCCGTGCGGAGGCGGGCGCGTTCAGGCGAAAGCGGGCACGGCCGGCGTGGTGCACGCAGTGACGGAGCGCGCGCGACATGGCTGCAGTTATGGTGAGCACGACTATAGCAGGCGGAGCGGGTGCGCGCGTGGGCGCAAGGGGAGCGGCAGGCAACGACCAGTGGGCGCGCGTGCGGGGCGAGCCGAGCATGGGCAGGGGCGGCATAGCCGACAGTAGCCGGAGACGGCAGCAGGTGCAAAGCAGCATCGGCAAGGAGCAGCAGCGCGGCACACACGTATGCATACGCGTACACGTACGGGAGAGCTCGGGTGTGCTCGGGGACGGTGGCTACGGGGGGTGTTCGTCAACGGGAGTACTCACCGGGAGCATGTAGGTGTGCAAAAGGAAGCTCGGGGAAGGCTCGCTGGCTCCGGAACCGTCGCGGAGTGCGTCGGAGCCGAGGAAGAAGAAGACGAGGCGTGGCGGCGATGCAGGGGCTCCGGGGTGGATCCCGTCCATGTAGCCGACGTAGTCGACGACGACGCGGCTGCTCGACACATCCTCAAGCGCTGGGGACCTTGGTGGAAGCGACCGGGCGAGGTGGCCGGTGACGAACACGCCCGGCAAGGTGAGTCCCGAGCGGAAGGGAGGAAGGAGGGGTGAGGAACGAGAAGGGAAGGCGGATCTGGGAGAAGTGGGGGAGTGGAGCAGGGGGAGAGGACCGAGGAGGCGGGGCAGTCCTTATCCCCTCGCCCATGCCGACGAGCTGGTCCGGCGGGGCTCGCCCCTGTAGCGACTAGTCGGGGGAACAGGGCGATCAACTGGGGTGGGGGTTGGGCTGGCTGGATCGGCCTGTTGGGCTAGGCCCAGCGGCAAAGTAGTTTTAGGCCTTCTTCTATTTTCTTGTTTTTCTACCTTTTCTTTTACAGAAACAGTTTTTGTATTTAAATAAACCATCAAATGACTTTTGAAGATAATGGAACTTGGCCAATAAATGCAATGCAATATTTGGCCTTGCCATAAAAAGTTTGGAGCTTAGTTGAACTCACTTGAATTTTGCTTAAAAGTAAATACGTTAAATGGGATTGTTTTGGTCCTGTTTTAAATAGGTTGGAGGCGATTTATTAACTCAAATAATGTATGTTTATGCATGAAAACTAAATAGTGAATATTTGCAACCCAACGAACATTTCTGTTTGACAGTTTTAAGAAATGAAAACTTATCTTGAAACTTGAATTTGAATTGAGTTTGAAATATTTCTTGATTGATTTTTTTTTCATAATGATTACTTGGCATCATTAGCGTGGAGTTACTGTAGCTTAATTATCCGGGCGTCACAATAGAATTCAACATTCGCCATAGAGAAGGACTCAAGTCTGTAGTACATCATTTATTCATCCAAGTTGGCATGAAATAGCAGTGAACAACAAATGCTCCCAACCAACCTCTGTACGTCCCTTGACTCTTTATATATGAGCAGACAAATTCCTTCTTAGGTTCATCCAACAATACCTGATTATCTATCTCTCGAAACAACAAAGTAGGATGAAAGAGAACAATGGGTACGAGAGGGAAATACATGAAAATCACACTTACGTATGAAAATTGCTTTAGGAATGGGAGACATTGTAGAATAGACATGTTACTCTTTTTGGGTTGAAGTCTCATGCAATACCTGATCAGCTGTCAAAACTAGGGGGATGTGCTGCAAGGCGATTAAGTTGGGTAACGCCAGGGTTTTCCCAGTCACGACGTTGTAAAACGACGGCCAGTGAATTGTAATACGACTCACTATAGGGCGAATTCATCAGCTGAGTAGTGTGTTGATGAGATTCCGTACATAGCCAATATCGTGATGACCATTACTCAATATGGGTTCATCAAGACATCACGAACATTCATATTAGTAAGCAATAGAATATCCCCCAAAGACTCTACACCACCTATAAAAATCAGTGGTTCATTGGACAATGCTTCTATCTACAAACAAGTAACTACACTGCCTCGGACTGTCCTCAACGCCATTGTACACACTATGGTAGATAGAACCATTGAACATGATATCAACATGGTTCATTGAGTACAACACTGTTACAGACTTAGTTACTTCCCTAATGAGTCATTAACTAGACAAACCTTGAGTTAAAAAAACTAGGCATGCCTCACTACAAAGTTTTGGTTGTTAATCTTGTTCATAGACAAATTGGACTTCTGAGTCCTTTTTTAACATGAAGCGAGTACCGCACACACACACACACATCTTTCGCTATCAGAAAATTGCTAATCCAACAAGTCAAACCAGTAAACACACATCTTACCTTTGTTATTAGATTGCATCAAACACTAAATAGGTTCATAATTTTTTTCTAAAAATGTATGTGTTTGGTGTATTCAGGATTTTCATATTAACAATTGGCCAAAATTATCTAGGTTTCACGGTGCACTTTCTCTATATGCCCTTTGAAGGTTCTTCTTTTCCATAGATAAATTTCCTTGGTATATATCGAGTTCACTTGGTAGTGTATCTGCCATGTCAGAATCCCTCTGCGGTAATAGCAAGTTGTTATAGTAGATCACGCACGGGTTCGGGATCCACACGAAAGTGTAACAAGAATGTTGTTATAGCAGAGGATCTCAACCCCTATATGCCACACGAGAGTCATTGCTTCCCGTGAGATAAAAACCGCTTTTAAAATTAAGAAGGTATTTTCACAAGTGTGTGGACTTGCCATCATCCACGGTGATGCATGAGATGTTTGTGCCTCGCTTCTCTTGCTTACGAGTTAGGGGACTAGAGAGCCGAGGAGTTGATGAGCATGATACTCGATAGATAGATAGATAGATAGATAGATAGATAGATAGGTAGATAGATAGATAGATGTTAACGACTTAAGTGGGTCAAACGAAGTTAGTCATGAATGATAGCCCTCCCTCAAAATCAAGTCAATGAAGGCATCATCAAAGTCGTTAGAGAAAAACTTATCATCATAAAACTATGGCAACTCCAGTTCTCCGATGCAAGAACCAATGCATAGTGATACAACCACAATGGGAACAAGGTCAAGGTGGTAGGACTCTAAACCCCTCATTAAAGCTTGTAGTGGTACCGGTATGCATCTGCGTAGTGGTCAAGGTCGTGCAACATGACCATTAGGATTAATAACCCATGTTACCCATTAGACATACACATGATATAAGTTTCTATATGTGCTCATTCATATGCTAATGGCTGTGGCAATCGAGAATAAATCAGTCATAAAGGTTTCATAGTTCATTACTTCAGGATTTACTTACCTTTTTATCACCATGTTGTAGCATGAATTATTATTCCTCTTTTTGAGGAAAGCCCCCCCATGGGGGGAGTTGTTAATTATATTGCAGCGATAAGGCATCAAAATGTAACAACACTAAAAAACTACCAACCTAACATGATGCCAGAATTAAAGAAAATCATAATCCTTCTGCTCGTTACATTCCATCAAATGTTAGGTTCATCCTTTATGCAAAAATTAGTATTTTCAAGACTCATGGTTAGTTTGGTTTGCATCTACAACTCCATGCCTGAGATAAATAGGTGTGTGGACTAGGCCTGGGAAGATGATAGTTTTCTCCATGACGAGGCTAGCATATGGTAAGGCTGTTTGGTTCATGCCTGGCCTGACAGAGAATTAAGTGGGGGCCATACATATGCTAGTTACTATATATTAATACTCCCGAGCAGCTAATGTAGAGGCAAGCACTACAAAAAAAGACACATCCGTGACATTTTGGGCCGAACGAAAAAAAATTCTATCATACATATGACACTTCTATGACGATAATTGTGACAAACCAAACCTGGTATCATCATAGATATGGTGGGCTCCTACTTCTATGACAAAAAATCATGACATAAATGGGCTTTTCGTCCTGGGCGGGCCGGAGACGCAGCTGCATGACATTCTTTGGGCCGTCCATGACGGAAAAAACCGTGGTAGAAGCGAGGGGGAGGAAAATTTCGGGAAGTTCCCGGTTACGGTGGGAGGTCAGGGGCTGAGCGATGCGCGTTTCTCTCATACACGTACGCGCGTGTGTGCGAGGCGTTGGCTCTAACTGAACTCGAGCGAGGCGTTGGGCTCTAACTGAACCCGAGCGATTGCACTGCAGGCTACGCGTTACTGAACCCGAGCGATCGATCGATGGCTGTTAACTGAACCCGATCGAGTGATTCCTTCACTACTGCTGCTAATTGAAGCTGATCAATGTTGCCTCTGGGATGAACAGTGAGCGTTGCGGGGGGTTTGGATGAACAGTGAGCGGTGGCGTTACCTCTGGATGAACAGGACCCCGTGGTGTGGTGGAGGGCTGGATGAACAGTAGACGGTGGAGGGGTGCCCGTGGAGGGGTGGTTGAACAGGACCCCGTGGTGTGGAGGGCTGGATGAACAGTAAACGGTGGAGGGGTGGTTGAACAGTAGCCGGTGGAGTAGCGCGCGGTGGAGGCTGGATGAACAGGAGCCCATGGAGGCTGAAGGAGGTCGACGGTAGCCCGTGGAGGCTGGAGGAGGTCGACGGTGGAGATGAACAATATCCCGTGGAGTCCCATTTTGCGGTACGCCACACCCCTCCCGATGAACAGGACCCCCGTTTCGACCGTAGCGCTCCAACACAAGTCCATTTCATCCGTTTTATGGTATGCCACACCCCTCCCGATCAACAGGACCCCCGTTTCGACCGTAGGAGGTCCGTTTTGTCCGTTTTGCGGTACGCTAGACCCCTCCTGATGAACAGGATCCCGTTTCGAACGTGGCCGGTCGAACACAAGGCCGTTTCCTCCGTTGTGCGGTACGCCAGGCCTCGTTTCCATCGCCTGTTCCGTCCAAGCCCTCCCGATGAACACGACCACGCATTCCGTTCCGACCCAGCCGGTTGGCTCCCACGCGTTCCGTTGCCTCCCAATGAACACGATGCATTCCATTGCCTCCCCATGAACATGACGCATTCCGTTGCCTCCCCATGAACACGATGACAACGTTGTTTCTCCGTTCCGATCCAGCCATGTACGCGAGCCCTGGCCGTACGTATGCGCGAGTAGGCGTTCGAGACCCCGCCCGTATGTACACATACGTGGCCGTATTTTCTTTCTTGCACCCTGGCCATTGTACGTACGCGTACATGCTACGTGCGCGCCTCTACTAAGACACGTACACGCCTCTACTACGACACGTGCGCGTCTCTACATCCACCAGTATATATGTACGTACACGTTCACGACTAGAATGACAACGCTACGTACGCTTCAACCAGGTGGGTCCCGACTGTCAGGCAATTCCTTGCCTGCGAAGATGTAGCTGGTGGGTCCCAGCAGTCAGGGGGGAGAATCGTTTTTTTTGCCCATACGCAATTCCTTGCGTGCGAAGATATAGCTGGTGGGTCCCAGCAGTCAGGGCAAATTTTTTTTTCGCAAAATATGGTGGCCCGTCCGGTGGGTCCCCGCTGTCATCTGGAGGAATAATTATTTTGTACGTAATAAGGAGGCACTTCCTTGTTGTGGCCGTGGACCCAGCTATCAGCCTCTCCAAGTACAGTCCACGTCCGATGGAAGCCGTTCCTTGACCACGTTGACCATGCCGCGCCGAGAGCACCAGGGCAGTGGACGATGGCGAGGCCTAGGAAGGGGACGACGCGGAGCCTGGGAAGACGCGGAAGTGGATGCCCACGCGTAGAGGAGTACGAGGGTTCACTGGTTCACTGCGGTGTGAGGCTGCCGTCGCCGCAGAATAACAGGGGGTGTGGGTGAGTAGAGGGATGGCCTGGCCAGTGGTGGGAGTAGTAGGGGGCGGTGAGGCCTCCGCCGCATCGCAGCCGGCCACGGGAGGCAGGAGCACGAGGCACGACCGGCGCTGGTTTGGGCGGCTGGAGCAAGAAGACCAGAGGTTGAAGAAGCACTACGGCCGTTGGATGGACATCGTACGGTCACTGGAGCTAGAATCGTGCATATTGACTAAGTTGACAAAGCCCTCCGTCCCCGTCAACTTAGTAGGCCCACAAGTCAGCCTGCCACTATACTGGGTCCCAGCTAACAGGGGGAGTATTCATTTATTTGTGCGTAATAAGGAGGCACTTCCTTACGTGCGAAGATATAGCTGGTGGGTCCGAGCTGTCAGCGGCGGTAACGTCTTTTTCGCGAAATACAGAGGCCCTTTCGGTGGGTCCCTAATGTCAGGTGGAGGAATCATTATTTTGCGCGTAATAAGGAGGCATTTCCTTCCGTGCGGCCGTGGACCCAGCTGTCGGCCTCTCCACGTACAGTCCACTTCAGATGCATGTCGGTCGTTGACCACGTTGACTAGGCCACGCCGAGAGCACCAGGGCGGTGGACGACGGCGAGGCCTAGGAAGGGAACGACACAGAGGCAGGGAAGACTCGGCAGTTGTTTCCCACGCGGAGGGGAGTACGACTGTACGAGGGTTTACTGGTTCGTCTGCCGTCGCCGGAGAATAACATCAGGTGTGGGTGAGTAGAGGGATGGCTAGGCCAGCGATGGGAGTACGGTGGGGTGGTGAGGCCTGCATGGCAGCAGAGTCGGCCGTGGGGAGGAGGGAGCAGGCAGTCCCGCCGGCGCTTGTTTGAGCGGCTGGAGCAGGAAGAGCAGAGATTGAAGAAGCACGACGGCCGTTCGATGGACATCCAACAGTCATTGCTTGTGCGTCAACCTTTTTTTTACGAAAGACCCAAATCTGTGGAAAACAACATACAGCCCATCTGCCATTATTTCTAATAATTTACAGCCCATTTGCTAATTCTTAAGGTTTTTTTGGATCCCTATTCTTTTTGTTAGCATTACAGCCCATATTGTGGCCACGGTTAAAAAATTATATGAAATTTTGCATATTTCAGTGCGGTCCGAACTGTTTTTAATCCCGAAATTTCGACTCACATTCAAATTGATTTTAAAAATAAATGTATGTCAATATAAAATCCAACAAATTCTCCACGCATAAAAATTAATGTAATTTAAAATCTTGAAATGAAAAATATATATTTAAAACTAATTGCCGGTTTGATGTGTTTTAAAAATGTACAACCCATTTCTCATTACTGATGGGCCATTTTCTCAGCCAGCCGAATGAAAGCTCTCCTCATCTTGAAAGATTTGCAGCCCAATAGGCCTGACAAAGCGACTTACTTGGCAAATCACAAAAAAACTGGGTTGTGGTCGTGGACCCAGCTATCAGCCTCTCCATGTACAGTACTCTTTCGATGGAAGTCGTTGCTTGACCACGTTGACCACGCCGCACGGAGAGCACCACGGTAGTGGACGACGGCGAGGCCTAGGAAGGGGACGACGCGGAGCCGGGGAAGACGCGGCAGCGGAAGCCCGCGCGGAGAGGAGTACGAGGGTTCACTGGTTCGGCTGCGGTGTGAGGCTGCCGTCGCCGCAGGGCCTGGCCAGCGGTGGGAATAGTAGGGGGCGATGAGGCCTCCGCGGCAGCACAGCCCGCCACGGGAGGCAGGAGCATGCAGCACGACCGGCGCTGCTTTGGGCGGCTGGAGCAAGAAGATCATAGGTTGAAGAAGCACTACGGCCGTTGGATGGACATCATACGGTCACTAGAATCGTTCATATTGACTAAGTTGACAAAGCCCTTCGTCCCCGTCAACTTAGTAGGCCCACAAGTCAGCCTCCCACCAAGGTGGGTCCCAGGTAGCCGGGGGAGTATTCATTTTTTGTGCGTAATAAGGAGGCACTTTCGGTGGGTCCGAGCTGACAGCGGGGGGAACGTTTTTTTCATGAAATACGGTAGCCCGTCAGGTGCGTCCCAGCAGTCAGGGGGCAAACGTTTTTTTCGCAAAATACGGTGGCCCGTCCAGTGCGTCCCTGCTGTCAGTTAGAGGAATCATTATTTTCCATGTAATAAGGAGGGGCTCACTTGCTGCGGCCATGGACCCAGCTGAGACTCTCCATGTACAGTATACTTACGATGGAAGTCGTTCCTTGACCACGTTGACCTCGCCGCGTTCCGTTGCATGCATGCGTCCATGGGCATGGTGCGTCCCCACTGTCAGCCTCTCACGTACAGTCATCTTCCGATGACTCTCGGTTGTTGACCACGTTGACCACACCGTGCCGAGCGCACCCAGACTGGAACGACCCGGAGATGGGGAAGACGGGGCAGTGGAGTCGCAGATGGAGAGGAGTGGGAAACTTCACTGGTTCGGGTGCGCGGCAGCACAGCCGCGGTGCCGCCCACGGGAGACAGGAGCAAGAACAGAGGTTGAAGAAGGAGCACGGCAGTTGGATTAACATCCAACGGTCCAGCTGCTAGAATCATTTGTTGAATAAGTTGACAAAGCCGTGCGTACACGTCCGCTTAGTAGGCCCACAAGTCAGTCACCAAATCTGACGGGTCCCAGCTGTCAACGGGATGAATAATTTTTTCCCAAAACAAGGAGGCACCTCCTTCCGTGCAAAGATACAGCCGGTGGGTTCCAGCTGTTAGCTGGAGGAAACATTTTTTCAGCTTAATAAGGACGAACTTTCCTTGCGTGCGACCATGGACCTCGTGGGTCCTAGCCGTCAGGCTCTTCACGTACAATCCTCTTCCGATGACTCTCGTTTGTTGACCACGCCGCACCGAAGCAGCGAGGCGGTGGACGACAGCGAGGCCCCGTACGGGAATGACTCGGAGAAGGGAAAATGCGGCAGTGGAGTCGCAGATTGAGAGGAGGAGAAGGGTTATAACTAGTTCTGTTGCGGCGTGGGGCTGTAGTCTGTGGAGAATAATAGGAGGTGTCGAGGGGTGGAGGGATAGTGTGACACCCCCGATTCAATCGTACACTAATCATACACACAAACGTGTACGATCAAGATCAGGGACTCACGGGAAGATATCACAACACAGCTCTACAAATAAAATAAGTCATACATGCATCATATTACAAGCCAGGGGCCTCGAGGGCTCGAATACAAGAGCTCGATCATAGATGAGTCAGCGGAAGCAACAATATCTGAGTACAGACATAAGTTAAACAAGTTTGCCTTAAGAAGGCTAGCACAAACTGGGATACAGATCGAAAGAGGCGCAGGCCTCCTGCCTGGGATCCTCCTAAACAACTCCTGGTCGTCGTCAGCGGGCAGCACGTAGTAGTAGGCACCTCCGGTGTAGTAGGAGTCGTCGTCGACGGTGGCGTCTGGCTCCTGGTCTCCAATATCTGGTCGCGACAACCAGGTAGAAGGGATAGAGGGAAAGGAAGGAGAAAGAAACCGTGAGTACTCATCCAAAGTACCCGCAAGCAAGGAGCTACACTACATATGCATGGGTAAATGTGTAAAGGGCCATATCGGTGGACTGAACTGCAGAAAGCCAGAATAAGAGGGGGATAGCTAATCTTGTCGAAGACTACGCTTCTGGCCACCTCCATCTTGCAGCATGTAGAAGAGAGTAGACTGAAGTCCTCCAAGTAGCATCGCATAGCATAACCCTAACCGATGATCCTCCCCTCGTCGCCCTGTGAGAGAGCGATCACCGGTTGTATCTGGCACTTGCAAGGGTGTGTTTTATTAAGTATCCGGTTCTAGTTGTCATAAGGTCAAGGTACAACTCCAAGTCGTCTTGTTACCGAAGATCACGGCTATTCGAATAGATTAACTTCCCTGCAGGGGTGCACCACATAACCCAACACGCTCGATCCCATTTGGCCGGACACACTTTCCTGGGTCATGCCCGGCCTCGGAAGATCAACACGTCGCAGCCCTACCTAGGCACAACAGAGAGGTCAGCACGCCGGTCTAAATCCTATGGCGCAGGGGTCTGGGCCCATCGCCCTTTGCACACCTGCACGTTGCGAACGCGGCCGGAAGCAGACCTAGGCTAGTAGGCATTCCAGTCCAATCCGGTGCGCGCCACTCAGTCGCTGACGTCACGAAGGCTTTGGCTGATACCACGACGTCGAGTGCCCATAACTGTCCCCGCGTAGATGGTTAGTGCGTATAATCCAGTGGCCAGACTCAGATCAAATACCAAGATCTCATTAAACGTGTTAAGTATCTGCGAACGCCGACCAGGGCCAGGCCCACCTCTCTCCTAGGTGGTCTCAACCTGCCCTGTCGCTCCGCCTCAAAGTAACAGTCGGGGGCCGTCGGGAACCCAGGCCCACCTCTACCGGGATGGAGCCACCTGCCCCTTCAGCCCCCATCTCCGAACAGTATCACATGTAAGGTAACTGTGTAAAGTATATTGTATATGCCCGTGGTCACCTCCCGAAGTGATCACGGCCCAGTGGTATAGCATGGCAGACGGACAAGAGTGTAGGGCCACTGATGGAACACTAGCATCCTATACTAAGCAGTAGGATAGCAGGTAATGGTAACAACGGTATTAGCAAGGATAGGCTATGCATCAGGATAGGAATAACGGAAAGCAGTAACATGCTACACTACTCTAATGCAAGCATTATAGAGAAGAGTAGGCGATATCTGGTGATCAAAGGGGGGGCTTGCCTGGTTGCTCTGGCAAGAGAGAGGGGTCGTCAACACCGTAGTCGTACTGGGTAGCAGCGGCGTCGGTCTCGGTGTCTATCGGAGAAGAGGGGGGAGAAACAATAAATATATAAGCAAGCATATGCATAGTGATGCATGACATGACAAGTAACGACGTTAGAGGTGCCCTAACGCGGTAGTAGGTGATACCGGTGAAGGGGGATAACATCCGGGAAAGTATCCCCGGTGTTTCGTGTTTTCGGGCAAAGGAGCCGGAGGGGGAAAGTTGCGAGTTTGACATGTTAGGGGTGCGTGGCGGACGAACGGGCTGCGTATCCGGGTTCGTCTCATCGTTCTGAGCAACTTTCATGTACAAAGTTTTTCAATCCGAGCTACGGTTTATTTTAAAATGATTTTCTAAAGTTTTATTATTTTTGGAATTAATTATTTAATTTAACATTATCCAGAATAGTAAAAGATGACGTCAGCATGACATCATGCTGACATCAGCAGTCAACTGAGCAGTTGACTCGGTCAACTATGTGTGGGTCCCGCATGTCATTGATTGTTTAGCCTAATTAGTGTTTAACTAATCTAAGTACTGTTTATTTAAACTAATTAGTTAATTAGGTTAATCTAATTATGATTAATTAGCTTAATTAATTCCTTAATTAATTAATTAATTAATTAATTTAATTATTATTGTTTATTTTTATTATTTTTAATTCCTTTTTTTATTAAAACATTCTGGGGGCAGGGCCCCACATGTCATAGGCCTGGGGAGGCCTTAGCGGGCACGCGGTTATCGGGCATAGCCCGAACGGTTGCTGCAGGCACGACCGCAGCCCGAGCAACGACCAAGGCGAGGGGACGGCACGGCGCGGTTGCTCGCTGGAGGGGGACGCCGGCGGGATGGCAGCGGCGGGCACGGGCCAACACGCAGTGGCACGCGAGGACGGGAGGCAAGCGGGGAAGGGCGCGCAGGCGAGTGCGAGGCCACAGCGCGGGGTGGCAGAGGCGAGGCCAAGAGGGCGCGGGCCGGCGCGGGGGCACGCGCAAGCACGGCCAGGGCGCGGCCGCATCGGGTCAGAGGACGTGCGAGCGGTGCGGCAAGCAAGCAGGAGAGCAAGACCACGGGCGGGGCGGGCAGGCAGCCGTAGCGAGCATGCGTCGGGCGCGGCCGGGTCGCACGGTGCACGCGACAGAGTGCGGGACAGAGAGGAGGGGAGGGGCGAGGCGGAGCTCACATCAAGGAGCAGGGACGGGGGAGTGGGAGTCGTGGAGGAGGACGGGGACGACGGCGTCGGAGTGGATGCAGGCCGTCGAGGGAGGAAGACGTGGTCGGGGAGGCGACGGGAGACGTGGGGTGTCGACAGCCCAGTCCAAATCCACGCAGGACGGCGGCTTTGAGGAGGATGGCGCTGGCGACGGCGGGAGGGCAGTGCGGCGGCGGCGACGGCGGGGCAGAACCGGGCGGCGTCGGGGTTCGGCGCCGAGGGCGGAGGTGCCATGGTGCGCGACGGCAGCGGGGGGGTGTCGAGCGGCGTCGGGGCGCCTTTTCCCCCGATCCAGATCGGGGGGAGCGAGGGGGGGGCGAGCGGGGTGGGGCGAGTGGGGGTCTCGTCCCCGATCCAGATTGGATCGTGGGAAGGAGGCGAGGGGGAGTGGTGGTGGATTAGGCTAGGGTTTCCGGTTGCGAGGGGATAAGGGAGTGAGTGGGGGGCCGGGCCAAGTGGGCCGGCTGGGCGGCCTGGCTAGCCCCGTGGCCAGCTGGGCCGAGGCCCAGCGAGGGGTGGGGCTTTTATTTTTCTTTTGTTGTTGTTTTCTCATTTTCTTTCTGTTTTATTTTAGTTGCACTATATTTTTAGTTTAGTAAAATATGAAAATAGCTCCAAAAATAGTGTGTCAAATTAATCCACTGTTCTAAGAAGTTTTACCTCAGAATAAAAATAGTTTAGTATTTGGTAAAATATATTAGGAGTATAACTAATTGTTTTGATGTTGTTTTAATCACTTTAGGGTATTTAAATATTTTATAAAGATGTTGTTACTCCACCAATAATATCCATGATTTATTTGCCACATTAAGAACATTTTAGTTTTGACTTTTGAAAACTTTAATTGTTTGACTTGATTTTAAATTTGAATTCGAACCGTTTTTGAACCATCGCGAGATTAGTAACAGTAACCGAGGTGATGTGGCATCATTAGCATGGAATTACTGTAGCCTAATTATCCGGGCGTCACAATTCTCCTCCACTACAAGAAATCTCGTCCCGAGATTTAAGAGGGGAAGTGGCGGGGAAGCGATTTGGTTACGAAATTCTAACGAACCCTCTCGGTCTTGGTTGCTCTTCTCGAAGAGGTCGATCCATAACGTTGATGTCTTCATTTCTCTGCTTTAGGTCGTCATGATGAAATCATCATCTTTTCTTCGGAGTCTTCGTCGTACGTACGAAGGATAAGGGGTAACTTCGGAAGAAGGAACCGCTACAATGTTGCTTGTGTGGTAGATAACATCAGTGAAGGTGGCGGGAAGCAACCCTCGATTTGAAACTTAAGAAATTATCGAGAGCAAAGTAAGAAGGTGCACAATAGAAGTTTCAAGCGCATAGGCAATCGTTCGTTGCCTGATTACGAAATGTGAAAGGGGGTTCAGAGCAATGGGAAAGTATTGCATCTGATACCAGAATAGATCACTAGGAAGGTGGCCCGTGAATTAAATTCGAAGCCAAGCGCGAGGAATAACCATTAGAAACAGGGTTGTTCAGGAGAGTCAGGTTTCGATCCTATGGAACTGTGGGTTATGGGCCCACCATGTGGGTTAAAAGCTGGAAGGGTGGAGACATCTTGCGTGATCATGGAAGCAAGGCAAGTCAGAGGCTAGCCTGTCGATTATGTCGGCAACAACGACGGTACCAAGGGCGAGGGACGAAGAGAACCATTTTCCTGCTCGTTGAACAAGGCGGACCAATAGGCAAGGTTCTCGTCCATCGGTGGCTACCAGAATGTCATCAACAATAGTAACAGGGTCTTATTGACAGAGTCGTACAACCGAGGTGTTTATATAAGCAGCGAATCATTACTTCTTAGATCATATAAACCACGAGAAAGTTTAAACAAGACAATGGAAAGGAAAATGTGATCATCAGATTTAAACAGAACAATGGAAAGAAAAATGTGTTTAAACACATATGTCAGGGGTATATCCTTCCCAAAGTCAAGTAGAGCATGGTATCCAAGACAAGACATAAGGTAGAAAACCCTTTAGGTAAGGGGAGAGAGAAATTTCATGACATTACCCATACAACGGTGTTTGGATAGTTAAGCAAGAAACATTTAGCATTGGATTTCAAACATTCCTGTTGAAAATCGAAGTACCACAGACATGCTTCGAGATAGCATTGACAAGGTCTTTAAGCAAAGATCGGACTTTGGAAACACAAAGGATCCATCAGGAATAACTTGTAGAATAAGTCTTTTATAATTTCCTCATGGACGAATGGATAAGCTTTCTGAAAAGGAATCTATAAAAATAGGGCCATTCGGCCAGGTGTGCTAGGCATGACATCACCTTACCGGGTCATATCAAGGCCAATGTTATAACTCTTGGAAATGTCCCAACCATCATATCTGACCGAGATTCAGACCCGATAGGTGTCATGATACCTCAGACTCAGGATGTTCGAGAAGAAAAGGTGCAACACAAATAGACGAAATGACATTGCAAGATTCTCGGGAAATGAACTATGGGAGCGGGTTCCTGAAACAATAGTTCATCATTAAACCAAGGAGGGGATGAGAAGGTGGCTGATGGGCTCAGCGACAATTCATCGAGAATTCCAAACGGATGGCTTTCCACAATAATGTGAACAAGAAGATGGCACTTGTCAATTCAAATGATATAATGTTGTATGCTCTAGGAAAACATACACCATCAATCATTAGTTGAAAGGTGTGCCCGAAGTATGACCTTAGGCAGCAAGATCAATGTTAGAGTAATGACTCAATAACCAACAGTCTAAGAACGAACTATCGATCATTAACTTCAAAGCAATAGGGTTGCTAGAAGTACAAAACTCAAACAGCATCGTTAGCATATTGGTATCCTGGTTGAAAACAACATGGGGACCAAGGAAGAATGGTGATGGTGAGAAGTATCATCATGCCGAGAATTTGTAAGAGGTGGAGCAATCCCAACAACATTCTCGACATAATAGATAGTAATACTTCAAGGCAGAACACAACACTAGCTGGAGAACAAGTTGCATTTACTATGTGGGCAAGTTCATGTTGAAAGGAAGTCAAGGGTGTTGTCGATGATAATAAAAATCATCGAGGGCAAGGAGGGTATTCCTCATCATGAGCACAGTTGACATCTCGGAAGAAGTCAAAGTGTTGAAGGTGATCCGACACATTTGCCGGGAGGTTTCAAGAGGATGCAATCAAATAACAACGGCAACAAGCAAGGAAATGACAAAGTGGCAAGTTATAGGATCAATATATAAGAGGTAAGCTCGGAACCAAAGTTGCATTCCAAGACAAGCAACAAGATGTTGAAAGCTTGACGTAAGTCGTGCTCACACACTGAAGAATACGTGCACCAGAGAATGACAAGGTAGCACAGTCAAAGGTAGCAAGACCAGGATGCAGCCGATAGTCTAGGAATGACCAGCTTGAGTTTAGAATTTCCTTGTAAAAATTAGTAGGGGTATTTGATTTGTAGTGCGGAATAATTTCACTAGTCGGTGTCCTCGGTTGATAACAACCCAGAACCCATAGAGTGATTACGACAAGGAAAGACATTACTTCAACAAAGTTAGTAAGCTGTGGTGCAATGGCAAGACATCTCCGAGATACCAGGAGGTAATACTCGGCGACAGATCAAAGTAGAGGTTGCGGAGATGTATCGATCAACAAAAGACAAGTGCTCTAACTTGTCTGAGAAATGGTATTTAAAGGAGAATATGGTCGGAACCACGCTTGCAAAGGCCAGATCCCAGATATAATATGAACTTATAGTAAGGGAATAATTAATTTAAGAGAAGCTTTAATGATAAGATCTACATCGTGTCCATGGGCATGAACACAAAGTTCAAGGTCGACTCCCACTTCTCCAATGCATAACCTTTCATTCACTTCTCACATTCGAGGAAATTGTAGTGTTGAAATTTTATCTAGCAAAATACCAGAAGTGTGTGACTCGTGAAAACTTTCAAGTTCACGCATATTAAGGAAGGCATAGGTTCAACCCATCAGGGTATCGTGGAAACATATACCACAAGCTTCAATAGTAAATACCACAAGCTCAAAAGCAGAGCATGGTTGGTAAATCAGAGGATAGGATTTACCAATGGAGAAAGAACTTCCAAAGGGATTGAATATGAAGGACGCTATCGGATAAAATCCATTAAAGGATCTGCCGGTCCATAACAGAGCTGATGTGAGCATCGGCACACAACTAGAGGAAGTAACAATGCAAAGGCATTGGATTATATAAACAACTGACTAACCCAGAGCTCAAATGCAAAGGAATTTATGATTTTCAAATCAAGGGATCAGAAGCCATGTTCTGATTAGGGATGGATAAGTAGAATAGCCTTAGGGGTACAAGCGACGGCATTTGGATTTGTTGAGAACCAACTCATGTTTAAAATGACGTCTAAGCCGGAAAGATAATCTAAAAGGATCAACTGATGATTGCGTGCATTCGCACTCATGTTGAATCAAAGGGATCAAAATGACGGTGCCTAAGGATACTAATGAATTTTGCCAGACATATGGAAAGCATCCATAATGCAAGCAGACAAGTATTTGTAGAGCAATAAGGCTGCAAGGATTTCCGGAGGATTTAATAGTATTTCAAAGACTTTTGTGAAACACATGAATAACTGGGGGATGAGCGGATACTCGATAAGTGCGAGAATTATCCATATGGGTATTCAGGTGACAATGAGCAGCAAGGCACTAAGCTCAAAGGATTATCGAAACAACGACGAGTATTTCGGGGTATCTTGTAATAACAAGACCAACTGGGGATGAATGTAAGAATGACAACTGCAAGTAGTTATCATAAGGGTTGACGGTAGAAGGGAAATTGTAAATGCGATGAACACAAGTTTTCGGGTTAATAGCGGAGAGTATCTTCAGGGTCTTCTGGTGCAGCAGACGATCATCAATAACAAGGGGCTCTCCGGATGAAAGTGATAACGAGATCCTAATGTTAGATTTAGCAAAATCATTTAAACCTGAATAGAAGAGAGGTCAGAGTCCCAGAGTATAGGTCGAGGAATAAAAGATACTAATACCACCCAATAGCGACGTGGGCCCATGGGCCACACAGCCATGTTAGTAAAATAGTTTTCATCGACTAGACTCAACTTCGGCCAAGGAGTTGGAAAGGGGGATTCCTACAGGCAGTTGGCTCTAATACCAACTTGTGACGCCCCCGATTCAATCGTTCACTAATCATACACGCAAACGTGTACGATCAGGATCAGGGACTCACGGGAAGATATCACAACACAACTCTACAAATAAATAAGTCATACAAGCATCATATTACAAGCCAGGGGCCTCGAGGGCTCGAATACAAGAGCTCGATCATAGACGAGTCAGCGGAAGCAACAATATCTGAGTACAGACATAAGTTAAACAAGTTTGCCTTAAGAAGGCTAGCACAAACTGGGATACAGATCGAAAGAGGCGCAGGCCTCCTGCCTGGGATCCTCCTAAACAACTCCTGGTCGTCGTCAGCGGGCAGCACGTAGTAGTAGGCACCTCCGGTGTAGTAGGAGTCGTCGTCGACGGTGGCGTCTGGCTCCTGGTCTCCAATATCTGGTCGCGACAACCAGGTAGAAGGGATAGAGGGAAAGGAAGGAGAAAGAAACCGTGAGTACTCATCCAAAGTACCCGCAAGCAAGGAGCTACACTACATATGCATGGGTAAATGTGTAAAGGGCCATATCGGTGGACTGAACTGCAGAAAGCCAGAATAAGAGGGGGATAGCTAATCTTGTCGAAGACTACGCTTCTGGCCACCTCCATCTTGCAGCATGTAGAAGAGAGTAGACTGAAGTCCTCCAAGTAGCATCGCATAGCATAACCCTAACCGATGATCCTCCCCTCGTCGCCCTGTGAGAGAGCGATCACCGGTTGTATCTGGCACTTGCAAGGGTGTGTTTTATTAAGTATCCGGTTCTAGTTGTCATAAGGTCAAGGTACAACTCCAAGTCGTCTTGTTACCGAAGATCACGGCTATTCGAATAGATTAACTTCCCTGCAGGGGTGCACCACATAACCCAACACGCTCGATCCCATTTGGCCGGACACACTTTCCTGGGTCATGCCCGGCCTCGGAAGATCAACACGTCGCAGCCCTACCTAGGCACAACAGAGAGGTCAGCACGCCGGTCTAAATCCTATGGCGCAGGGGTCTGGGCCCATCGCCCTTTGCACACCTGCACGTTGCGAACGCGGCCGGAAGCAGACCTAGGCTAGTAGGCATTCCAGTCCAATCCGGTGCGCGCCACTCAGTCGCTGACGTCACGAAGGCTTTGGCTGATACCACGACGTCGAGTGCCCATAACTGTCCCCGCGTAGATGGTTAGTGCGTATAATCCAGTGGCCAGACTCAGATCAAATACCAAGATCTCGTTAAACGTGTTAAGTATCCGCGAACGCCGACCAGGGCCAGGCCCACCTCTCTCCTAGGTGGTCTCAACCTGCCCTGTCGCTCCGCCTCAAAGTAACAGTCGGGGGCCGTCGGGAACCCAGGCCCACCTCTACCGGGATGGAGCCACCTGCCCCTTCAGCCCCCATCTCCGAACAGTATCACAGGTAAGGTAACTGTGTAAAGTATATTGTATATGCCCGTGGTCACCTCCCGAAGTGATCACGACCCAGTGGTATAGCATGGCAGACGGACAAGAGTGTAGGGCCACTGATGGAACACTAGCATCCTATACTAAGCAGTAGGATAGCAGGTAATGGTAACAACAGTATTAGCAAGGATAGGCTATGCATCAGGATAGGAATAACGGAAAGCAGTAACATGCTACACTACTCTAATGCAAGCAGTATAGAGAAGAGTAGGCGATATCTGGTGATCAAAGCGGGGGCTTGCCTGGTTGCTCTGGCAAGAGAGAGGGGTCGTCAACACCGTAGTCGTACTGGGTAGCAGCGGCGTCGGTCTCGGTGTCTATCGAGAGAAGAGGGGGGAGAAACAATAAATATATAAGCAAGCATATGCATAGTGATGCATGACATGACAAGTAACGACGTTAGAGGTGCCCTAACGCGGTAGTAGGTGATACCGGTGAAGGGGGATAACATCCGGGAAAGTATCCCCGGTGTTTCGTGTTTTCGGGCAAAGGAGCCGGAGGGGGAAAGTTGTGAGTTTGACATGTTAGGGGTGCGTGGCGGACGAACGGGCTGCGTATCCGGGTTCGTCTCATCGTTCTGAGCAACTTTCATGTACAAAGTTTTTCGATCCGAGCTACGGTTTATTTTAAAATGATTTTCTAAAGTTTTATTAATTTTTGGAATTAATTATTTAATTTAACATTATCCAGAATAGTAAAAGATGACGTCAGCGTGACATCATCATGACATCAGCAGTCAACTGAGCAGTTGACTCGGTCAACTATGTGTGGGTCCCGCATGTCATTGATTGTTTAGCCTAATTAGTGTTTAACTAATCTAAGTACTGTTTATTTAAACTAATTAGTTAATTAGGTTAATCTAATTATGATTAATTAGCTTAATTAATTCCTTAATTAATTAATTAATTTAATTATTATTGTTTATTTCATTATTTTTATTATTATATGGGTCACTGATCGTGATACGCTATTTTCCAATCCACCAGTATCCCACATGTCATAGGCCTGGGGAGGCCTTAGCGGGCACGCGGTTATCGGGCATAGCCCGAACGGTTGCTGCGGGCACGACCGCAGCCCGAGCAACGACCAAGGCGAGGGGACGGCACGGCGCGGTTGCTCGCCGGAGGGGGACGCCGGCGGGATGGCAGCGGCGGGCACGGGCCAACACGCAGTGGCACGCGGGGACGGGAGGCAAGCGGGGAAGGGCGCGCAGGCGAGCGCGAGGCCACAGCGCGGGGTGGCAGAGGCAAGGCCAAGAGGGCGCGGGCCGGCGCGGGGGCACGCGCAAGCACGGCTAGGGCGCGGCCGCATCGGGTCAGAGGACGCGCGAGCGATGCGGCGGGCAAGCAGGGGAGCAAGACCATGGGCGGGGCGGGCAGGCAGCCGCGGTGAGCATGCGTCGGGCGCGGCCGGGTCGCGCGGTGCACGCGGCAGAGTGCGGGATAGAGAGGAGGGGAGGGGCGAGGCGGAGCTCACATCGAGGAGCAGGGACGGGGGAGTGGGAGTCGTGGAGGAGGACGGGGACGACGGCGTCGGAGTGGATGCAGGCCGTCGAGGGAGGAAGACGGGGTCGGGGAGGCGACGGGAGACGTGGGGTGTCGACGGCCCAATACAGATCCACGCAGGACGGCGGCTTTGAGGAGGATGGCGCTGGCGACGGCAGGGGGGCAGTGCGGCGGCGGCGACGGCGGGGCAGAACCGGGCGGCGTCGGGGTTTGGCGCCGAGGGCGGAGGCGCCATGGTGCGCGACGGCAACGGGGGGGTGTTGAGCGGCGTCGGGGCGCCTTTTCCCCCGATCTAGATCGGGGGGAGCGAGGGGGGGCGAGCGGGGTGGGGCGAGTGGGGGTCTCGTCCCCGATGCAGATTGGATCGTGGGAAGGAGGCGAGGGGGAGTGGTGGTGGATCGGGATAGGGTTTCCGGTTGCGAGGGGATAAGGGAGTGAGTGGGGGGGCCGGGCCAAGTGGGCCGGCTGGGCGGCCTGGCTAGCCCCGTGGCCAGCTGGGCCGAGGCCCAGCGAGGGGTGGGGCTTTTATTTTTCTTTTGTTGTTGTTTTCTCATTTTCTTTCTGTTTTATTTTAGTTGCACTATATTTTTGGTTTAGTAAAATATGAAAATAGCTCCAAAAATAGTGTGTCAAATTAATCCACTGTTCTAAGAAGTTTTACCTCAGAATAAAAATAGTTTAGTATTTGGTAAAATATATTAGGAGTATAACTAATTGTTTTGATGTTTTTTTAATCACTTTAGGGTATTTAAATATTTTATAAAGATGTTGTTACTCCACCAATAATATCCATGATTTATTTGCCACATTAAGAACATTTTAGTTTTGACTTTTGAAAACTTTAATTGTTTGACTTGATTTTAAATTTGAATTCGAACCGTTTTTGAACCATCGCGAGATGAGTAACAGTAACCGAGGTGATGTGGCATCATTAGCATGGAATTACTGTAGCCTAATTATCCGGGCGTCACAGATAGCCTGGCCGGCGGTGGGGTAGCGCTTCGCACCGATGCGTGCTAAGCAGAGCCGCCAGAGGCCAGAACAGGCGGTCCCGGCGACGCTGGAGGAAGAAGACGAGAGATTGAAGGTGCATGCCGGCCGTTGGATATAAATCCAATGGCTATGGATGACACAATCATTTGTTGACCAAATTGATAACGCCCTGCGTAGGCTTCGATCTATTGGCCCACATGTCAGCCTACAAAAATGTGGCATATATTTAACCCATGTTTTCTAGAATGTACAGTCCATTTGCTGGGCTGGGTGAACAAATAATTTCGCGTCAATCAGGCCCATTTATATTTTCTAAGAAATCCCAGCCCATTTGCACTTCCTTGAAATACACGTATTAGGTGGGCTCATTATATATATAATGTTATGTTAGAAGGAGCAATTAATATCAAAGAATAAACTGGAGAGGCACATTTTATATATATATAATTAAGAAATTTGCGAGTTATTGCTCAAAATAAAAATGAGCGCGTTATTATTAAATTGGCCCTTAAAATCTTCGCAAGCTTTTGTACGCAATCACCATAATTTTCCTTGCCTATGAGTCAAAAACAACTAGGATTTTCCTTGCCAACTTCTGTTAAACATTTACTTTTATAAGTTAATAACACGTGGGATGTTTTTATAATGTATATATAAGTCTCTATAAAATATACGATAATAGTAATTATATAAATCTTTCCCTAATAATAAAGCACGGATTGACTCTTTGGATTCACCATCACAATATGCTTCTTTCCGTGAATTTACGCTTTCAGTTTTTTTCCGTTAGTTTTGATCGACAGTCCGTCCAATTGCTGCGAGGCGGCACTAAATTTTTTTTCCATCCAATTGGTCAACGTCCACATTCTCTTATTGGGCATGCACGCATGTTTCGGCCTGCATGCACGCTTCTGTATCTGTACCTTACTTGATTTTCACATATGTACTCGGAGTAATCCCACCTCGATTGCTTACATGAAAGTCTACCCGTTTATATACATGGAAAATTGCATATCAACAACGAGCCTCTTGAATCAACAAACACAGAATGAGAACGAAGGGAAATTGTACAACAAAACGGCAGTCCGGCGCGAAGCTGTTCAGTCAGGCGCTCGCCGGGGTGAGGAAGCGGAGGTGCAGTGCGCAGATGCCTGTGACGCAGCCTGTTCCACACACTGGCCACCTCTACACCACGCACGACATGGACACGAGCGCGGCGGCAGGGTGGCTTGAGGCTCGTGGTGGACCGGATCCAGCGAGGGGAAGGTCGGATCCGTCGGCTTGGAGAGGGAGGTGTGGAGGAGCACGCGGGACAGAGGGCGGAGGAGGATGGAGGCAGAATGCCGAGGTCAAGCTGTGGACTCGGAGTGGAGGAGCCACGGAGAGGCCCGGGAGCCACCACGGCAGCCATGAGAGCGAGATGGGCCTGGCCATGCTCGGCGGTCGTCAGTCGACTTCGTGTTTCTCTACTGATGATCCCTGACCACCTGCTGCCCGGGGTTGGCTACATGTTGTTATCTCAGTTTGCTTGGTAGTTTCATTCTTGCTTAAGATTAGACCTAGCCGTGTAGATGTAGATGGACATTGGAGGTACAGTGTTGGCACTGATGACTTGGTTAAAAATATTTTTGTATGCACTCCGAGTGGGTCAGTCTATATACACTTAAATTTTCACGTTCAATTTCCTTCAGTTAGACGACGGCAAGGAGATAATGCACTCTTTTTTCTGAAAAAATATCATAAGGGACATCTTTTGGAAGAATGACGAGCCATGTTGGCCGTAGTTGGAGTGAAAGAATTACAACTTTTTTGTGCCAAATAATCAAATAGCACTGGTTGGATGTTGTTGTTGGATGTCAGTGCGCATCATATATCCTCTTGGCCATGCCGGTCATAACAGCAACAACTTTCTTCAGGCTGGTGATGCTCATATTGTCAATCATTCTCACTGTGGTGCCTGAGACAAAAAACTCCTAAGGCAGTTTGGTAATTTATGATGTTATTACACCGGAGCACATGTAATGACAGAACCGGTAAAGAAGAATATAACGTAAGTGTGTGCCATATTTTTTCCCGTTGCAACGCACGGGCCCTTATGCTAGTATATATAATGTGGTTAGAAGGGAAAACATAAATTGGACATAGCATTACTTTTATAAGAGACCTGCGTTTTATACCCCACAGTAGGCATACTAACAAGTTCACACACAAATACAACAGAAAAGGTAAACATTCATATCAAACTCAGGTTCACAGGACACGTTCATATTCATAGCCAACATTCACTATCAACAACTCAAAAGATTCATATATACACAAGCTCAGCATATCTATGCATCCAAATGATTAGTAGATCACATGACAATATTCATACATAATTCACAAAAGGATTCAGATATACACATGTTCAGTATGTTTATGCATCCAAATGATTGAGATCACACCCAATATGATCCATGGACGAACTTTAATTACCTTGGGTACAGACTGGTAAATGGTGTTCAATCGGAGGTACTTCTTGCTAAAATTAGTTCTTGTACGAGTAAACTTTCGAGTACATAAGAGGCAGCACAGACAATTTGAACTTTGCTTGTAGGTTTATCCTCAAATAGTGGCCTCATGCCGAGGGAGGTTTGAGCAACTTGGCCACTACTTTCATCTAACTAGTTTACTGGCTCATCTTGGTCATGTATCTCGCCAAAATTCTGCATTGCAGACGAGAAAGGAGGCGGTTGAGAAAATGAACCACCCAAATTTTTTGTGCAGTTTAACTGAAATGGAGCATCCTTGGCGTGCAGACTGATTAAGTGTCATATGAATATACACGTCAACCAACTTGTCTGGAATCTTTAGACTCCATGCCATATAGTTCTCTACCATATGTGCCGATAACCAAAAGGCACAAGTTGGGACCAAAGACTGGACTGCGTTTTTCTGGGCTACGCACCAAGCAATATTTTTGGCGTTCACTCTCCTAATACTTGGAGTTTGACAATTGGTTGACGCCGGTTGATACTCGAATGAATATAGGCACTTCTTATCAACATCGATACTTGTCTGAGTGAACTTTGGAGTACATAGCAGCAGCATAAGTACCTGTCCATCTGATCATTTTGTGCAGTTCTACTGAAATCTCCCAATGTAATGATTTGCCTGCGAGTTCAGGCTCCAAATTACTCCTTTATGAAATCGGCAAACAGTAGCACAATACCAAATTACCAATACATATGGCAGGCACAGTAATCAGGATAAAGACCAGTACCAACCTGTGTGAGGTAGCATATCAATTACTATTTCCTTTGACTGGAAGCCGAGTTAAGCCAAGCGACTGACAGCAAAGGAAGAAAGCAAGCGAAGATTAGCAACTGACGGGAAAGGACGGAAGCTATCGAGGCAATGAAGCACCCAAAGTTTTTGTGCAGTTCCACCAAAATCGAGCATCCCTGTTGGCACATATATTGAGAGAGTGAGATTACTGTAATAGTGGGACTAGTTGATGAAACATACACTAACAAATAGAAGCACCCTCATTATCTTAATGGGTAAAGTTAGCAACATAGTAATCTTGCTTAAAGAGAGGTATTAGTTTATTTAATCAGTGCCAATTAGCTCAACTCAACACTCAAAGCATTGCCATTTATCATAGGTTGCAAAACTTTAACGTGCAAAGATAAAGGAGTTTCTCATGATAGTAGCACGATACAAATAGAGATGACAGCAAACTAATATGGATGAAGGCCTTAGGCCCATAACAACCCGAGAAAAAAGCTTATTCATGTAGTCCCATAAGAGATGATAAAGCACTCACTGGAATCACACAATAGTATATATTTTTGTGCACTTCAAATGTATGGTTGAAATCACTCTTGTTTACCAGTGCTGAGATTATATCGAAAGATTATCAAGAACTTCCAGCAGAGTTAAAGCACTGGCTGGGATACAGTTCATTGTATTGTCTTGTGTAGTTCCACTAAAATGTATGATTGGCACAACATGATCCCTGTTTGCACAAGTAGGAACAAGGTGAAACCTTCATTAGCTTAGTGAGAAAGGATAGGAAGACATTAGCATATTACTCAAACAGTAGCATCAAATTCATGATGGACAGTACGCAAAACATTGCCTCATTTAACCAATGGTAATAAATTGACATGCAAAACAATAGCTCTATTATGTCATGACACTAATAATATTCCCTCCCTGCTCCACCACATGATTCACCTCCATAGACAAACATACACACGTACATGATTCGGCATAGGGTCCTACTAAAGATTTGTTTAACTCCAACAGGAAAATTAGGCAGTAATAAATTAGTGGTACTTAAGTACTCCTAATTAATTAAGTGAGACAGCATAAGTGGAAGGGCTCCCTGGAGGATCGTCTCACATGTAAGGTAGTCGTTACCGGAGCCCTTGAATGGCCTCGACTGAGGCCTCTGGCTTCAGCAAGATCACCTTGGCACTGTTTATTCTTCTTCTTCTTCCTCTTCATGCTCTGTTTCTCTTTCTCCTCACCAGTTGGTGAAACGAAGTACATGATTGGCCTTCTAATTCAGAATTGGTTTTGTCAGTGAGGGAGTACAAGTGTACTAGTAAAAAACAACATTATTATCTTATGGCGGTCAGAAAATAGAGATGAACACATGCATTAAATATCATTCTTACCTAAAGGAAGGTTATGACGCAAATATGGATGATGAGGATTGGAACACAGATCTCCCTTTGTGCAGTTCCACCAAAATGAACCAACTGTTCCATTCTGACATTCCAGTTAAACAACACAAAAGTCACTTCTTTTAAGAAGAGTTTTGTGCAGTGCACCAAAAGGTCACAACAGCAACCAGGTGAATTGGATATCCCTGTTTGCACAAAAAGGCACAGAGGAAACAGTCAGAGTCTCAAACAATTACAGGCAAAAACATTTGGCTAAACTTGTCATGGCTTATAACAGTGGCATGGCTTCATTTTTACTAGGGACATTAGATTAAGAACAGTGGGTGCACCAGCAGTCCAGCACCATGCACGTAAACAGGGGCATAAAGTGGTGATTCATAGTTTGTTGCCCCGAGAAACAAACATCTAAGAAACATATTTGGGTTGGTCCCATTTTTGTTCACTCTAGCCACCTACTCCTATGCGTGGATAGCAAATCTAGTCCTGGTCATACCACTGTGTATAGCGTTACCCCTATATTTCCCTTTTCGACCAAGAGACCGGTTGGATGACCAATCTGTACTACTTTCACCCCCTTTCCTTCCTGTTTGTACCAAGTCCGATGTACATACTAAATTCCCCCACCCCCACTTTATTTCTTGTTTGAACCAAGTACTACAAGATTCGACTCCATGAAGTAGCTTTACCTCTAACAATAGAAGAAGAAAAAATATGTGACATTGGACCATCCGATCGAGAGGGGCTGAGAGGTAGAAAATGATGCACATGCAGCGACGTAGCGAGCTGGGGAAGTAGAGCTAAGGCGGTTTTAAACGAAGATATACCTGAAGGTCGTCGGGATGTGGATAGGTGGCCGGCGGGAGGCCGGATCCGCCCATAGGCAACGACGAAGGATCGGAGGACCTCCCGCGCCGGCGCTCGGCCAGAGATAACGATGCGGCCAGCAGTGGGTCTCCTCCCTCGCTGTCGACGATGGCCTAAACGCTGCCCCTCCTCCCCTTCACCGGCGGAGGGGGATACGTCCGGATCTGTAACCAGCGGTGAGGATAGAAAGCCAGTGTTTTTTAAGGGAGAAATACAGTGTTACTACCCCTATCTTGTTTAGATCTGGAGAGGATGAGAGTGTGTGAATAGAGCAACCCTAGCAAGCAAGCTCGGAGGCTCCGGCCTATATATACGTAGTGGGGTAGTTTTCCTTTTTCACTCCATCAAAACAATAGTTTAAAATTGTGTACTACTACATGCCAGGTCGCAGTTTTTTTAGTTGTTGATTGTTTTTTGAGATAGCTACCCGCTTGTTCCAAGTGGTGTTACGGTGTGCCAGGTCGCACTTTGTATCGTTCAAGTCTGGTACTACAAGTCCCTCCATTAAATGAACCCCCTTGTAAAAATTGTGAACAAGCCCACAGCTAAAATTAGCGGAAACGTGGGTTGCCCCAACATGCATTATTATTTATATTTTCTACTCCCTCCGTTCCTAAATATAAGTCTTTTTTATTAGCCACACCTAAGACAAGAATTTTTTTATTAGTAGTGAACCCCACATGTCATAGACACAAAAATTGTGGCAAGATTCCCTTAGGCAAGCCAAAGTGTATCTAACAATTTGAGCAACTCAGGTTAGGCAAGTGTGGCAAGTGTGGGAAAAATAATGTGGAAACATAAGACAAACATAGTCACAATCCAAACAGCCCCATAATTTTTTGTGACATGCATGAAAATTTGGTTAGTTAAATTTATAGTCAAAATTTGGCAAGGTGCATCAAATCAACACATGCAAGTATCAAAAGGAAAGTCACAGCATGCATGCATGCGTTGTACTCCCTCCATTTCCAAATATAAGTCTTTTTAGAGATTGCAACAAGTGACTACATACGAAGCAGAATATGTCTACTCCTACATACGAAGTAGCCCATTTGAAATGTGTAAAAAGACTTATATCGAGTGCAGTTCTTTGATGTGTCACGTCAACTCGTACAAGACCGAGAAATTTGATTACTACAACGCCCTCTCCCTCGCGGACTGAGCTCCGGTGCCTTAACTGCACCTGCCTTTTGTTGCATGACAGGAGGGCCAACCACCTGTTGGGCCCACCTGTCATAGACGCAAAGGCAGGAGCAGTAAGTAGAAGCTTTCGGTACACGCTATCCCTCCCGCACGAGGTGGAAGGACATGCAGCAGGGGATTCGATACTGTAGAAGTAGGAGTAACATCATTGTTCGTCTTCTCGAAGAGGCGAAGAGCCAAGCGCAACCCGAACATGGCAGTTGCAAACGCTCGCGTTGTGCGGTTCCTTGGAGTACTAGCCAGGCTCTTGCATGAGAAAAAATTGATATTGTTTAACAATTAAACTCCATTATCCATTGGTTGATACTCATTCTGCATAGGTCCACGCGCTTAGCATCGTTTCCTCCTGGGGTCACCAATATTTATTTTCTAATTAATAGCATTGCATGCAATGAACTTGCCATTGCAAGTCATTAAAAGCATGCACACCTCTCATCTCTTATTGGTTGATATGTCAAGAAACAAGAAACAAGGTAGAAGTTAATGCACCGCACCTAAGTGTTTTGGGAGTATTTGGTTTTCGTAAGATGAATTACACACCTAGACGGAGGGAGTAGTATAGCCCTGTAAACCGGAAAGGAGTATTTGCCTTTCTAGAGATTTCAACAAGTCACTAGACTACACCGCGTGCAGTACTCCCTCCCTTCCGGTTTATAGGGCTCAAATCTCAAATCTCATGAACCAACGCATTTTGCGATTGGAGGAATGTATCTCGTACTTTACAAAACTACCCTAATTAAACTCATGCATTAATTACGTAGTTCTCTCATTTTCCTCTCTGCCTTGGTCGCGGTGCACAATATTGAGCACTCCTATATGACTAGCTGCTCTATCTACATGCGGGACATTTCAAAGCATCCGGGCCCGCGTGCCATCCACCAAATCACAGCGAGGTGCTATAGTCGAGATTCACCTATAACCCCGGTGTGGCCGTCATGACCCGTCATATCACAAAACCCACACCTTTACCAGCAGTGGTAAGGTGGCCTCCAAGTTGGACTGGACAAAGCAACCATCATTTCACTGGAACGCTCGTTCAAGCCCTTTCTTGAAGAAAACCTCACTCCAGGCTACTCACTTCTGCCATTTTTCTTCTGTACCGACGAAGGAAAGGTGGGCGAATCAGTTATGCTGCTATATTTTCATTCCAAGAATCTTCTTTTTACGAAGCACCGACCGATTCTCACATCCTATTCTTTTCCCGTTTTCATTGCGATTGTGGTTTCCTTTCGATTGCTTTTTGTTTGTCAGTTCATTGATGGATCCTGGAGCACTAGGCAAAGAGTTGCCGGCGGACAACCCACTGGAGACAACGATCTCCAAGAAGCGAGCACCGACCAACGAGTTGACCATGTTGGCGGGCCAATCCATGGAGACGAAGAACTCCAAGAAACAAGCACTAGCCAAAGAGTTGAGGATGTTGGCGGACGAACTCCTCAAAGGAAGTTGGAAGAACAGCAAGGGCCCCACCGTGCCTACCCCAGGAACTCTGATTGCCACCTATGTGAGGCTCAAGACCGAGTTTGAGGAGATAGTCGCCGTTGAGAAGCAGTATTCCCCTGACAAGGTGATGGCCCCATCGAGGACGAGGAGATGGCCCCCCGGAGGGATGAGATCCCCCGGTGAGCTGCACAACGTAAAAAATAATGGCTTATTACCATAGTTGTGGTTTTTGATTATTTGCAATGTGCTTGCTAATATGTTAGGGTTGTGCAGGTGCCGGTGGACGTCCTTGATGATTCCGATGTCATGGCCCATCGCCCCGGAGATCGATTCTGATGTCGCTGTCCATCCTGTAGACATCGCCCCAGAGATCGATTTCGATGTCGCGGTCAGTCCTGTGGACATCGCCCCAGAAATCGATTCCCATGCCGCTGTCCGTGCTATGGTCATTGCCTGAGAGATCGATGACAAGAAATAGTTGGTCACACTAATCCTTCAGGGTAGTTTGCATTGCCCTGTGTTTAATTACCAGAACGATGCGTGTTATCAAACCATCTTAGGGCTAGTGCACTGTCTTGTGTGGGCGGATCTTGCTACTTTTGTTTGATAGTGAATCATGCGATGAATCATGCGAACCCTCTCCGAGTTATGGAAACAGATGTATCCTCACCAGCTTTTGATGTAATATATGGCATGCTTAGATGTAAGTTTGAACTATTTATCATATCAGCAGGGCCTGTTTGATGATTCTTGGTGTTAGTAGGCTAGCTACTGTGCGAGCTATAGTACTTGCAAAACACTCACCGAAGAGAAACGTTGGGGCTGATGAGCTCGTGGTACGCTTATACTTATCCCTCGTCGATCGACCAATAGCCCTAGCTCCTAAAATTGTAGGCTTAGCGATCGATCAGACAATAGTCGACATACATTCAGGCCTCATTTGGTTCATAGGGTAGGAAAATCGTAGCAAAAGTATAGAGAACGTGCAACACAAAATCATAGCAGTGCAGAGACGTACTCCCTCCGTTCCAAAATAGATGACCTAGGCGGGCTAGTTTGGCCTAGTGGGTTTCAGTGATATGACGTGGTACAGTGTCGTCCAGTCTTCGCCTGTGGTAGCAGTATTGCGGGTACAGTAAGTTTTCTTGAAGAAGTGGAATTCAACGAAGTCATGATGGTTCCTTCGTCCGAACAACTTAGGGTGTGTTCGCTTCACAGGATGTCTTGTCTTTCCAGAGGAATATTCAATCCATAGTTTTTATTTCCTTCAATGGCGTTCGGATCAAAGGAATTAGCTACAGTGTTCCGGTGGAAAGGTGCGTCAATAGTGCCCATTTTGCAGGAATGCAAAAATCTAGTCTAGCCTCTTTTTTGGGCGGAGGCCCGAGGCAACACAGTACAAGCAGAGTACAAGGCGAATATAAAAACGAGCACGCAAGTGATTAGACAGCTCGGTAGCACAATAAATACTCTAATTTTATTGCATTAGTAGTACGACTCATCTCCAATGATTTCCTTTGAACCGAACACATCTCTTTCTCTTATTCCACTGTTTCGCGAATTGCAGGATTACACTATACAACAAACTCTCTTCCTGCCCATTTTCATGTTCCTCTGATTTCTTCACCCGTGTACCGAACGGGGCCTTACAGTGGGAAAGGTTGGGCCTGCGATACGACCGGGGTAGACCAGGATAATTTTGTGCATGGCAGGTGGACCAGGATGGTCGACGTCCCACATGTCGGCGAATGAAAGTATTCTTTCCTATATAGAGGACGAGCAACGAGTATTCATTGTTTATTTTTGATGAAAGCTATTGTCTCCACTGTTACGACGGAGGAGTGTGAAACATGGCAGCCCAGTGAACTTGGCATGTGCACCACTCCCTCCTTCCTCATGTAATGCCCAGGTTACAGCTTTTTCTCACTTTCTCTCTATCTATTTCCTCTCAAATGTTTTTTACCTTTCTTTTTTTAAGACACAATTGTTTTTATGCCTTTTCTAGAATTATTTTTTTATACCTAGGAGCACGTGTAGAGATGGGCTCTTGCAGAGCCCACTCCTTGATTTTGTCAATGCCTCTCTCTCCTCCACATAAGGAGTACTACTTGCTATGCATGCATGCGGCGGGTAGTTGGCGTCTTGAGGGGCCAGGGCGGTGAGAGCGGGATCCGGATGCGGTCCGGACTCCAGCATGGCCCACCTCACATTGTCACCATATATTTCTTGGAGTTCGTGCGTGGCGGTTGAGCGATCTCTTCTCCCTCCCCCGTTTCTCTCTTCTCAGCCGACGCCCGCCGAGCGATTAGATTTCAGCTATCGACAGTTTATTCAATTACGGTCCCACATGTCAGTGAAATTGCAAGACAACGCGTGTCCCCTCTGGTGAGCGGCTTGCGAGCCAGACTGTCGGGGTTGCGATGCGTACGAGTCGTAAGTGCCGCCTTTTCCTTTAGAACTTGCGAAGCGTAACATTTTCGCACGATCGATCGATAGAAATCCAGAACAAAATGACGAGGGTGGTGCTTTCCCGCTCGTTAGGCGGGCTAGTTCGAGTGATATGACGTGCTACAGTGCCATCCACTTGCTCCATTTTTATGTAAGCAAGAGTTTACACTCTTACGCGGGAGGAGTGCGAAACACCATGGATCTGATTTTGATCGAGGGATAATTGTTCCCTGCCAAATAATGGAGGATTGTTAGCGATTATAGCATGATAGTTAGGGCATCTCCAGCGCTGGCCCACAAATTTACACTGGCATCTGTCCGAGGACATTGATGGATGCCATCCGATGCTGCCCGCATACCTTTCGACAACTATATGAACTAACCGGACGAAATTCGTGCAAACAAAGCAAATTTCAAATTAACTGGATGAAATTCATTACATTTCGAAAACTTTTCCTACAAACTGGACGAAATTCATTACATTTCGCACAAACCGTACTAAAACCTACTGTAAACCTAATCTCAACGATCGCCGGCGCCCGACCACCATGTCCGGCCATAAACCCGAGAACGTCGGCCATTGCCTTTGCCTCCTCCTCATCCGCCTCGATAACCTCCTCCTTCGGAGCACAAGGTTACGAAGATTTCCGCCTCCACGTCGCCGTCAAGCGGCTAATCGGCCGCCGATGTTTACCCCACCAAGCTTGGCGTCGACTGAATGGAGTAGTGGTGGCCTTCCCGGGACCAGAGCAGCGGCAACCTGCCGTGTACTACTCTTCCTCGCTGCCGGCTGCACCCGTGCACGCGCGCCGGCTTCGTGTTCGTGGCGGTGGAGGGCGGCCAGGACATAAAAACAATAGTCTACCTAGCATAATCTTGATCATGTAATCTAATCATGGCATGAATATTAAGATACGAGTGATTCAAAGCAATAGTCTATCATTTGACATAAAAACAATAATACTTCAAGCCTACTAATAAAGCAATCATGTCTTCTCAAAATAACATGGCCAACGAAAGTTATCCCTACAAAATCATATAGTCTGGCTATGCTCCATCTTCACCACACAAAATATTCAAATCATGCACAACCCTGATGACAAGCCAAGCAATTGTTTCATACTTTTGATGTTCTCAAACCTTTTCAACTATCACGCAATACATGAGTGTGAGCCATGGACATAGCACTATAGGTGGAATAGAATGCTGGTTGTGGAGAAGACAAAAAAGGAGAAGATAGTCTCACATCAACTAGGCATATCAACGGGCTATGGAGATGCCCATCAATAGATATCAATGTGAGTGAGTAGGGATTGCCATGCAACGGATGCATTAAGAGCTATAAGTGTATGAAAGCTCAGACTGAAACTAAGTGGGTGTGCATCCAACTTGCTTGCTCATGAAGACCTCGGGCATTTGAGGAAGCCCATCATCGGAATATACAAGCCAAGTTCTATAATGAAAATTCCCACTAGTATATGAAAGTGATAACTCAAGAGACTCTCTATATGAAGAACTTGGTGCTACTTTGAAGCACAAGTGTGGAAAAGGATAGTAGCACTGCCCCTTCTCTCTGTTTCTCTCATTTTTTTTGTTATAATTTTTTTGTTTTTTTGGTGGGCTTCTTTGGCCTCATTTTTTTATTTGGGCTTCTTTGGCCTCTTTTATTTTTTTGTAAAGTCCGGAGTCTCATCCCAACTTATGGGGGAATCATAGTCTCCATCATCCTTTTCTCACTGGGGCAATGCTCTAATAATGATGATCATCACACTTTTATTTACTTACAACTCAATATTACAACTCGATTCTAGAACAAAGATATGACTCTATATGAATGCCTCCGGCGGTGTACCGGGATGTGCAATGATCTAGCGTAGCAATGACATCAAAAACGGACAAGCCATGAAAACATCATGCTAGCTATCTTACGATCATGCAAAGCAATATGACAATGAATGTTCTAGCCATGTATATGATGATGATGGAAGTTGCATGGCAATATATCTCAGAATGGCTATGGAAATGCCATAATAGGTAGGTATGGTGGCTGCTTTGAGGAAGGTATATGGTGGGTTTATGGTACCGGCGAAAGTTGCGCGGTACTAGAGAGGCTAGCAATGGTGGAAGGGTGAGAGTGCGTATAATCCATGGACTCAACATTAGTCATAAAGAACTCACATACTTATTGCAAAAATCTATTAGTCATCGAAACAAAGTACTACGCGCATGCTCCTAGGGGGATAGATTGGTAGGAAAAGACCATCGCTCGTCCCCGACCGCCACCCATAAGGAAGAAAATCAATAAATAAATCATGCTCCGACTTCATTACATAACGGTTCACCATACATGCATGCTACGGGAATCACAAACCTCAACACAAGTATTTGTACTAATCCACAACTACCCACTAGCATGACTCTAATATCGCCATCTTTATATCGCAAAACTATTGCAAGGAATCAAACACATCATATTCAGTGATCTACAAGTTTTATGTAGGATTTTATGACTAACCATGTGAATGACCAGTTCCTGTCATCTCTCTAAATAGATATAAGTGAAGCAAGAGAGTTTAATTCTTTCTAAAAAACATATGCCCGTGCTCTAACAAATATAAGTGAAGCAAAACAGCATTCTACAAATGACGGTTTTCTATGTAAAGACAAACAGGCAATCCAAACTTCAAATGATATAAGTGAAGCACATGGAGCATTCTATAAAGCCATACTCAAAAGATATAAGTGAAGTGAAAAGAGCATTCTATAAATCAACCAATGACTACCTCATACCAGAATGGTTCATGAAAGAAATATGAAAACTAAATACAAAAGACGCTCCAAGATTGCACATATCGCATGAACGAAACAAATCCGAAAACACACCGATACTTGTTGAAGAAAGAGGGGATGCCTTCCGGGGCATCCCCAAGCTTAGATGCTTGAGTCTCCTTGAATATTTACTTGGGGTGCCTCAGGCATCCCCAAGCTTGAGCTCTTGCCTCTCTTCCTTCTTCTCACATCGAGGCCTTCTCGATCATCGAACACTTCATCCACACAAAACTTCAAAAGAAAACTCGGTAAGGTCCGTTAGTATAATAAAGAAAATCACTACTCTAAGTACTGTTGAAAACCAATTCATATTTTGTTTTTGCATTGTGTCTACTGTAATATAACTTTTCCATGGCTTAATCCACTGATATGAATTGATAGTTTCATCAAAACAAGCAAACTATGCATCAAAAACAGAATCTGTCTAAAACAGAACAGTCTGTTATAATCTGAACATTCACCATACTTCTGATAATTGAAAATTTCTACCAAAATTATAAAAAATAAACAATTTGTATAGGAAGACAGTGCAAAAAGAATCAGAACCGTTTGACGTTCCAACTAAAAATGTAAAATCACGCACTACAGCCAAAGTTTCTGTCCTGCACCGTACATACCATCAAGCAAATGTAAACATCCTAAAGGCAAACCTTGGCACATTATTTTTATTTCTAAACTTTATAAAAGCACACAACAGAAATAAATGACTCTCTAAAACTTCCGGGTTGTCTCCCTGGCAGCGCTTTCTTTAAAGCCATTAAGCTAGGCATATAGTGCTCAAGTAATGGATCCACCCGGATCCCAAGGTATATCAAAGCCAATTTTAATTAACAATGATTTGTAATTTAGTAGTGAGAAAAAAGTAACATATATCATGTAACAACAAAGTCTAACTCTCTTCCTATGCATAGGCATGTCATAAAAGAACAATTCATGCACACAAAGTAAAGGCCAATGCATAGTATAAACAGTTTCTTGCAATTTTATCATATTGGAAACATAGAGAGGTGGAGATATAGTTCCTCTCTCATAATAATTGCAAGTAGGAGCAGCAAGCACATGCATATTATATTCATCAAAATCATCATGTGCAACGGTAAAAGGAAACCCATCAATATATTCCTTAATAAGAGCAAACTTCTCCGATATAGTGTAGTTTGGAGAATTCAAAAAAATAATAGGACTATCATGTGTGGGTGTAATAGCAACAATTTCATGTTTAACATAAGGAACTATAGCAAGTTCATCTCCATAAGCATAATTCATATTGGCATCTTGGCCACAAGCATAGAAAGCATCATCAAAAAGGGATATTTCAAAAGAACCAACGGGATCATAACAATCATCATAGCAATCATCCTTCGGTAAGCACGAAGGGAAATTAAACAATGTATGAGTTGAAGAGTTACTCTCATTAGAAGGTGGGCACGGGTAGCTAATCCGCTCTTCCTCCTTTTGTTCTTCGCTCTCCTCATCATCTTTTTCATCCAATGAGCTCACAGTTTCATCAATTTCTTCTTCCGTAGACTCCTGCAAAATATTAGTCTCTTCTTGGACAGCAGAGTAGTACTCAATATATGGTTCAACATAGGCATTAGAAGCATAATTATCATAAAAATATTTAAGTATGGCAAATTTTTCAGATTTTTAAAGAGTAACATCATACGTTTCAATCAAAGAGCAATTTCGTAAGCACCCTTAAAAGCAACAAATTCTTCAATTTTTTGAACATCATAGTAATTATAAACACCCTTAGCATAAGAAGATACGATTCCATTATCATTAAACAAACATTGGTAGGGAAGATGTTTCTTAGGGTCTTCAGAACAACAAGTATAATCATATATTTCACATAAATTCCAAGCATAGCATTGCAAACGATGAATTTGATCCAGTAAAAGTTTCCCTTTTTCAGATATTCGGTGTCGCACATAACAAGCATGCTCATCTAAAGATTTGCCCTCAACTAAGCTAGTTGGGGTTTCAGCATGAGCACATAGGGATCGAAGATGATCCAAGTAATAGGCTTCAGCAATATGATCGATTTTGAGTGGTTCAACTATTGGTTCAGTAGGCACAACTAATTTTTTTTTGGTATTTTGCGTTTCCTACCCATAACTAAAGATAGAAAACAACTAAGAACAGCAAATAAAAATTAATTAGTGATAAAGCAAACAAGCACACACGAGAATATTCGCCCCACGCTATTCCTCCCCGGCAACGGCGCCAGAAAAAGGTCTTGATAACCCACAAGTATAGGGGATCGCAACAGTTTTCGATAAGTAAGGTGTCGAACCCAACGAGGAGCTAAAGGTAGAACAAATATTCCCTCAAGTTCTATCGACCACCGATACAACTCTACGCACGCTTGACGTTCGCTTTACCTAGAACAAGTATGAAACTAGAAGTACTTTGTAGGTGTTGTTGGATAGGTTTGCAAGATAATAAAGAGTTACGTAAATAAAAAGTAGGGGCTGTTTAGATAAAGAAACAATAAAGTAAATATAGCGAGTGTGGAAAAGTGGTGGTAGGAGTTGCGAAATTGCCCCTAAGCAATTGACTACTTTACTAGACCGATAGCAAGTATTATGTGGGAGAGGCCACTGCTAGCATGTCATCCCTGACTTGGAATTCTATGCACTTATGATTGGAACTATTAGCAAGCATCCGCAACTACTAATGTTCATTAAGGTAAAACCCAACCATAGCATTAAGATATATTGGTCCCCCTTCAATCCGTATGCATCAATTTCTATGCTAGGTTGAAGCTTCTGTCACTCTTGCCCTCCAATACATAGTCCTATCAACATACAACTAACCCTAGGGTGTGATCCACGCGCGCAATCATATGATGGGCACCAAAGGACAGCAACATAACCACAAGCAAATTAAATCAATCATAGCAATTCATCAACCACCGATAGGACAACGAAAATCTACTCAGACATCATAGGATGGCAACACATCATTGGATAATAATATGAAGCATAAAGCACCATGTTCAAGAAGTAGAGGGTACAACGGGTTGCGGGAGAGTGGACCGCTGTAGATAGAGGGGGGAAGGTGATGGAGATGTTGATGAAGATGGCGGAGGTGTTGGTGTAGATCGCGGTGATGATGATGGCCCCCCTCCTTCTTCTTCTTCCTTGACCTCCTCCCTAGATGGGAGAAGGGTTTCCCCTCTGGTCCATGGCCTCCATGGCAAGGGAGGGGCGAGAGCCCCTCCGAGATTGGATCTGTCTCTCTGTCTCTCTCTCTTTCTGCGTTTTCAGATTCTTCCCTTTCACTGTTTCTTATATTCTCGGAGATCCGTAACTCCGATTGGGCTGAAATTTTGACACAATCTCTATCCGGAAATTAGCTTTCTTGTGGCAAAAGAAGGGCACCAACCACCTTACGGGTGGCCCACGAGGGTCAGGGGCACGCCCAAGGGGGGCAGGCGCGCCCCCTGCCTCGTGGCCACCTCGGGCACCGTCTCGCATGGATTTTTATTCCCAAAAATCATATATATTCCAAAAAAATCTCTGTCAATTTTTATCATGTTTGGACTCCGTTTGATATGGATATTCTGCGAAACAAAAAACACGCAACAAACAGGAACTGGCACTGGGCACTGGATCAATATGTTAGTCCCAAAAATAGTATAAAAAGTTGCCAAAAGTATATGAAAGTTGTAGAATATTGGCATGGAACAATCAAAAATTATAGATACGACGGAGACGTATCAATACTCTAACTTAGCTAGAGGTTAGACTAACTCATGACTAACCCTGAACTAACTGTAGCCAAAGAGGTGTTTGGGTGACAGGGTTAGATTGACAATAAATGCACTTCATGGAGAGAGAAAAGTGATTTTTCAGTGGTCCCAATGAGAACTATCTCCAGTTAGCACCTCTTGGGTGGGATAGTTTTTTTTGGTGGGTTCGGTGCAACTTGCTCCAATTTAAACCCTCATGCTTGGATACTTTAGGGCTATTTGAGCCCCAACTAGCTCAAACTAACTCTAACCCATGGATCCAAACAGAGCCTATGGCCAGTCTCGACGCGGAGCAGTCGCGTGCACCGGGAAGCGGCGCTCTCTCGTCCGTCGCGCCACTTCAAAGCCGGCGCCAGTGAGAGGTCACCTCTGCTCTGGCCGGGCATTAATGCGGCACTGGCGCTCCAGGGCGACGCTGACTGTTTCACGCGGGAAGCGTGCGCTGGCAAGGGAGTATAGGTTTTGAACCGTTTCAGGTGTAGTACTGGTAGTTTGCAAAACTACTCAATTATTGCACTCAGTTTCCTAAGAAATTATGGTAAAAAACGTTACTCCATAGCCCGCTTCCCTTCTCCTTCCTCTTCCACCGCCCGCGCACGTCCGCGGGAAACGACCGGTCAACCCTTATATAGGAGTGCTAGCACAAAAAGATGCATGCATGACCACTAAAATTTCCATATTAAAGCGTCGCTCCGGTGGGAGTATGGCGTACGTTGTTACCTTCGGCCGGCCCATGGCTACCGGGCGACAGTGACCAGAGAAGAGGCGGCACTAGGGGAATGAATGCAGCTACTGTTTGGGTTCGCCTTCCTGCTTAAATAAATGAGCAGCATCACGTGTACCCGCGGGTGCACAAATTGTAATATACGTGTCTGCTTAAGTGGGCGTCATGTAACTGGTGTGTGTGTGTGAGAGAGAGAGATTCTGAGAGACAGAGTGCGTGTGTGCGACTCTACTCTTCGGACATGTACTCAACCTTTTGCATCGGGATATAAGTATAATGGTATTTACTTTAGCTAGTGATTTATGTGGCCATGTTAACATGGTTGTGTCAAAAAATGTCACTTCTTGCTCGTGATTTGCGTTATATAATTACAAGCAAGATTCTCTTGCATTGCAGGGAACATCAATATGCATTTTTTTACAAAACACCTGTTGTGATTGACCCATGCAGGAGTAATCCCATGTGTAAAAACTAATGATATCTCAAGAATTTTATTGGAAAACTGGTATCTCGAGAATGTCATCGAAAAAATAAAAGATGAGAGATAAGGCGAGGAGGAGTGGAGCGTGGTGGTGACTGGTGGTCGGAATGGGCGGAGGCATGGGGATGGACGGCGCCGGCAGGCGGCAGCGGCCACCATGCATGCTATATTGTTCCAGAGACTTATTCCTTTTTTAATTGTTGAGCAATGAGGTTGCGGGAGATAATGATGTGGAGAGAGGTGCGAGTATCTTTTGTAAAATTATCATAGTTTGCTTTCTATCCTCAGATATAGATCATACGGTCTGTATTACAAGATGGCAGGCACACCATCACCGCCAACTCGTTTTTTATAAGGGTACAGATGATAAGTTTGCTGACTACTAAAGTAAAGTGGAATTTTTCCATGTTATGCAAGTAAATAAAGGTGATTGTTTATCATACGGGTAAGGTTGGATGAAGGGTGGTAGAAACAAATGCTCCGCCTAGAGCATGTGTGTGTGAGATGGAGTCTTAGTGTGTGTGTGAGAGAGAGATATGGAGTCTTAGTTTGTGTGTGTGTGTGAGAGAGAGAGAGATGGAGTCTTTGTGTGTGTGTGGGGGGGGGTGCGTGCATGCGTGCGTGCGTGTGTGTGTGTGTGTGTCAGAGAGAGAGAGATGGAGTCTTAGTGTGTGTGGGGGGGTGCGTGTGTGTGTGTGTGTCGCGGGGTCCTCTGTGGCGGATGTAATTTAAGTGTGCATGGCTTCATCATAGAGAGGTGATGTGTATGGCAGAGGCCACCAACGATGGGGTGCGAGAGAGAAAATGCCCGTAGAGAGGGAAGAGAAGGTGTGTGCGCGTGAGAGGAGTCGACATCGAGAGAACGTGTTGGTTTGAGAGACACCGAGGAAGACTACTATATATCGATGGTGCATGTAGGCGGGAATTAAACAAAGGGATGGTATTATTGGTTTCGGGGATATAGGGGAAGAGTGAGAGGCAGGGGGTAGCTAGAAGGAGATTGTTAAGTGTGAGTGTGTGTTTTACCCATCCACGCGGAAGTTATGTGCACAAAAGAGGAGAACGATTCAATGTGGCATTAGGATTGCGGGTAATTAACTACGTATGGAGACATAGAGACCTTGAATGTGCATGTGTGAGAGGTATACATGTATACGTGGGATGTGTGTGTGTGTGCGCGCATGATCGAGATAAAAGAAAGAAGACATAAGTCATAAGATCAACGACATGGGAGAGACGGATCGGTATGACAATATGCATGCATGTGAGAATGCAGGGAAGAAGGCCCAACAATTGAGCATGTGTTTTTGTCTTTAAGAGATAGTGGCGTGGGCTGGAGCATGCATCTATGGCGAGCAGAGGGAGTGAGGCGCAACGATTGTGCAAAAGAGACCAACCTATAAATGCATATGTATGGAGAGACATATATAGTATGGGTGATAGGAAGCAAGACTCCGTGCGAGAAAGAAATGTTGACGGAGAAACTACAGATAGATACAGAGATGGAGATGCTAGCTAGAGGGACATCCGCTAGTTTGGGTGTTGGAGATGACCGCCAGGTGGTTCAAAGGGTGAAGTTATATATGTGTGTGTGAGAGGGCACTTAACTGCATGTAGAGAGAAACATATGTAGTGTGCGTGATAGGAATCAAGAGTGAGGGCGATAAAGAAGGTTGATGGAGAAATAGATAAATAGAAAGATAAAGATGCTAGCTAGTGTGTGTTAGAGATAGGAGTCGAGTGGATCAGAAGGCTGGGTTATGTGTGTGAGTGTGAGAGAGATAGAGAGAGGGTGCATGTGAGTCACATACAAACAGATATCAGAGAGAAATGAGATCCAGAGAGACGAGTTTTGTGTCTGCGAGAGAGAAAGATATTTCACAACGAGAGTGATAGCTAGAGAGACATACGAGGGAACGCAAGATATCTCTAGGGAGAGAGGGTGTGTGTGAGCGACATACAAGAGAACAATGGAGAAATATGAGACCCTGGGAGACAGAGTTTGTGTTTGTGTGTGAGAAAGAGATATTGAAGAGGAAGAGTCGTAGGTTCTCATATCTAAGGAGCGAAAGACATCTCTATATGAGGGGTGTGCGAGTGGCACACATGGGAATAGTAGAGAGAAATGAGACCCCGGAAGACAAAGTTTTGTGTTTGTGTGAGAGAAAGAGATTCCACATGGAGAATCATAGTTAGAGACACATAGCAGGGAGCGAGATATACTTAGAGAGAGATAGAGTGATGAAGGTCGAGGGAGAGAGTACCGTCAGTGTGTTACGAAGATAAAAGATCATTGACGACATACAGGTAGCACAAGAGATACCTGAGAGACGATGAACGCGTATAGGTCCAGAGAGATAGTTCTATATAAGCATGAGTGATAGCTATATGAGACGAATATATGGATTAAAGGGGATTCAAATATTTAAACTGGAGATCACGACATCGATAATATCATAACGCAAATTGGTGTATCAAACATGCATATTTATTTGAATTTGGGCACACGTGTAATGTTATATAGTTTATCAATATTGGTGATCCATAGATTCTTCAATTACAAACAATGCATGGTTTATATGCAATTAATGTCTAAACGGGATTACACTATATGTTGCATGTGTGAAACACATTATACATGTTTGAGAAGTAAAAAAACCGCATGAAACACACATTAATTGGAGACAGTTAGCGAGGAATGCATACATTGGATTTCAACATAAAGTGGTTTCAAATATTTGAAAATCCAACTTGATGGATGCAACCTTATGAATCTGAGATCATGCCATTTGTAAACCATATTTATGTATAAATGGTGTTGTGCTTTTGAAAGTATATATAAAAAATGATGTATATAGAATGTAACTCCAATTGAAAATGGATCCCGCCCGAAAAAATAGAATACAAACGGGATTCGAATTGAGTTGGCACGGTAAACGTGCACTCTGCAAAATTTGAACGAAGCGGGGAAAGTCGCAGTAACCATCCGAAACCAAAATCTGCGAGATGGAAATCACTACTGCCTATCCCTGCCACGCAAAGCCTATCTGCTCGATTTCTATAGGTTTCGATAGGGGTAGGTTTGTAATTTCACCCAAACGTGACATAACCGCCTCTCACCCGGATTCATACACGGTGGGCGCCAAAACACAGTGTGTCCTCGGCCGAAATCGACTCCCTCCCCGATTCATATTCATACATGGTGGGCGCCAAAAACAAACTCTCATCGGCAAATATTCGGTGTATGCGAGATTACCGTCCTATCCCCAACCGACTAATGTTGCTGTGATGTAGTTGAAATTTGAAACGGGGGCTAAGTTTGTAAATTTCCTCGCATTTGAGACAAGCGCGCCCTGAATACATGGTTCCCCCCTTCCTCTCTACCTCCCTTTTCCCCATTCGTACTCCGTGGGCGCCAAAACACCCTCTCCACCCCACCCTCCTCCGTCCGCCGCCGTCCGCCACCCCATCCACCACCGTCCTCCTCCACCATGCCGGAGCTGATACCCTGAAGCAGCCGTCCATTACAAGAGATCGACCTCTCTCATCCACGGCTTCGGACCGGGATCCTTGCATCCCGTCCTCTCGCTTCATCCCCGCCGTCGTCCACCTTGCCGGCGCCGCTCCTACGACTGTCTCGTCCACCGCGCCCTGCCGCCACCGTATACCCTCCTAGATCTGCTTCCACGCCGCCAACAGCCGTCGCTACCGCAACATCGTCAAATTCTCAGCAGATGCGTACACGGCCCTGCACCAGAGGCGGTACTCTTTAGTATCTGCTCAACTTATTTATCGCAGTAAGAAAATAGATCGCCACTCCTTTACTCTGATTTCTTGTCTTGGTTGCGAAGTTGCCTTTGTCCGGTTTGCACCTTCAGATCTGCCATGGCACGCTCAACACTATACTCCCAATGCTTATGGTTTTCCCCTTTTATATTCCACACTAGTTAAATCACAGTAGACTAAATTTCAAAATTGGGTCAGTCGATTTTTCAGAGCTCGCCTGAGTTCGTCGGTGCGATCGAAGGGGCTCGGGTGGTTGTGGGGCCTCGCCGAACGAAGAAAACTCGACGTGGGTGGGGGTTGGGGCAGGGTGGGGGTGGGGGTGGCGGAGGAACACAGGCGGTGGGGGCCGCTGGTCCGGCCGGCGGCCCGTGCGGTGTTCTGTATGGGAAGAATCAGAGACGAGGAAGAAGAAGGGTTAGGAGACGTACGATCTTCATCCAACCGCCTGAAATGGTCGAGAGACAGCTGGGAGTTGCATTCTTAATGCGCTCTAGTTCATCATGTGTGGGCACTGCGCAACCAACATTTTATTATCCAAAATCTGCTTGCTCTTCTTTACCATGTTCCTCTTCCGTTCTTTAATATGTACTCTCTCTGTTCCTAAATACAAGTCTTTGTATAGATTCCACCATGGACTACATATGGAGCAAAATGAGTGAATCTACACTCTAAAATGTATCTGGATACATCTGTATGTGATCCATAGTGGAAATCTCTACCAAGACTTATATTTTGGAACGAAGGGAGTATGATAGTAGTACAGTATGTTCCTTGTACTGAAGATGAGCAGGGAAATTTGCAGTGTAGAGGTCTATACGGTCAGTTGTGATGGACAATTTGAGCCTCTTTGATTCGTAGGATCTTGTAAACATAGGAATAGGATTTGTAGTGGCCTGCCCACTTGAATCCTATAAGAATAGCAAGGAAATGCGGGGAGCTGTGTCGCCTTTGAGAGTTACACTGATATTAACAGTACCGCACCTTCACTTGAAGAGAGTTGGTATCCGAAGCCTTTCTAGTCATACCGACAATACTAGCACATATATTCCAGCAAGTTCCACTTTGTTGATTTTACTCTGATGCTTAAGGTTTTCCCGTTATATCTACAATATGATCTGTGTAGCTGCTTTGTGTCACACTAGCAGCAGTCCACTCTTGAAGCTAAACACTGCAATGACTTACAAAATTGGCACCAAGGCATTGAGTGCCATTCTGGATGCAATGAAACTCATACGCTCCCCACCTGTTGATTCTTGTTCAGAATATGATCCTAATGACTATTCTAACCTCGAGGAGTCAAAGGCAGATGGCCTGTCCTGTTCACCCATCAAGGTGCATGTTCTAATTTGGCAATGTTTTATTGATTGCGGGTATCTTGCATATGTTGTCTTGCATTTCTTCTACTTTGTTGCACCGTCATTTGCTTAGTTTACTCATCATATATGTCGAGATGCCATGCCCATCCATTATCAATACATATTCCATCTGTCATCATACCATGTTTTTCCACTCAAATGTTGTTCTTGTGCATCAGACATCAAAAAGGAAGACGGTGATTGCCGAACCTGAAGGAGCACCAACAAAGTCCTTGAAAAACGTGGTGGTGCCGGAGAAATCAGACAACACCCCACTTATATTGGCTGTACAACCAGTGACACAAAACGTAGGACCGACTCCAGCAGACTATACCCATACTTCACTGGCCACACCACTAGCCCCACCACACAGGACCTGCACTCCACCAAAAGGTATACCCATTTCATTTGCCATAGCACCAGCTGTACCACAGAAAAATCCCACTCCAGCAAAAAGTACAGCAAGTCCATCGGCCGAAGACCTATCCCAACTGCAGAGACGGCCAATTCCTACAGATTGGAACCCCATTCCATTTATTCCTAGTTTAAAAGACAATTCTTTCAATGTTGTTAGGGACTACGTGCATATATTCCCATCATGGGAGGATTATTGTGAAGACAAACACCGTTTTCACATCTTCCTGTCCAACTTACGTGTAAGTGCTATTATTCATGGTTATTATTTTCCTGTTTTCTGCTGATTGAACACATGAATGATTTACATTACATTGTTGTAACTAGGCGAGGGTCAATCTGGATAGTCACGATGAGCAAAGCTTGCTTGTGCTTTTCAAGGAAGCATTGCAGCAGTATCGGTGTTACCTGAGGAAATCACACTTTGATGGCAAGTCTATAAACGAATTTCTGGTGAAGTCTCCTGTGCTAAATTTAGAAGACGTTGAATGGAAAAACCTTGTTATGCACTGGTCTCATTCCCAGTATGAGGTACTATCTATGAAATCACATGAAAATTCGAACTTCTACTTTTCCGCATGTGCCTTACGGATCTTTTTTGCAGGAAATCTGCTCGAAGAAGAATTTCGGTTTGACAAGAACGACAGGATATCGCAAATATATTGCCCGCTGCTTTGCTCTTGTTAGTACATGTTGTCCTATATCACTGTACTTGCATACATACCTGGTTCATTATGTGACAGCAGTATGCATGATAGCTTGTTTATCAATTGTTCGCTCCAAATTATCCGATCTGTATGAATGGTTACATTAGTGTAGAATATATCCAATGCCAATGGTTTTTTAGCTCTGCATTGTTCTTGTAAGTACATGTTATCCTTTATCAGTGTACTTATAATGACAGGTAGTTGTTCATGTATCATCACTCTGCAGCTTATTTTCCTTTGCCCTCCATTTTCTACACATCAGATCTATATTTACTCTTACCATAAGGTTGGTACTGAAGAAGTTTAGCTGTGCATTGCTCTTGGCTGTACCTTTTGCCTGTATCGCTGCACTTACATTTATAGCTACTTGGTTATGTAGCATAACTCTTCATCTTATCTTAAATATTCTCCATTTTTTCGTATATTATCACATCTATATTTACTCTTAACAAAATGTAGAATAAAGGCAATGCTTTTGAAGAAGATTCTGTGGTAAACTTCTTGAATTGCCCCCCCCCATCAGCATGGACAAGGCCTTTATAGAGCCTCTTCACTAATAATGTAAGTTTGTCCATCTCAAGCCTTCAAAATTTGTTGTATATATTTGGTTAGGCATGACTGCAACAACTGTTTATTTTTGGTGTTTGCATCAAATTGCTTGTTTAAAGTTTATTATGTAGTTCATAAACAAAAGTTTGTCCGTTCGCAATTTAAGTTTTCAGTTGTACAACCAAGTTCCTTCTTCATACCATGTAAATTAAACAATACAAAGCAAGTGATCTTCTTTTGCACTACATGTATGCTTCTGTCCTTCATCCGTAATCCAGTGGTGTGGTGAACCTACCCACTACAGCACAATGTCATATTCTGCATTGTCTTAACTATGAGCAATGTCATATCATTCTACTATTATTTAAACCGTCTCTTTATTTGCTAATCTGAAATGGTATAAATTGACAGCACACTAACCATTGATAATTATGAGTTCTTGATCTGTAATCCAGTGGTGTCGTGAAGCTGCCAACTCCTTCACAATGTCATTTCCTGCCATGTCTTGACCTGAACAATACCATATTGTGTTAATGCAATTTTAAATTGTGTCACTTTATTCGTCAGTAAGAAATGTGATGAATTGTCAGCACTGATACTTTTATGTGCAAAACATGTCATCTGTCTGCTTGTTTATCTTTTAGAGTGAGGAAGATATAAGTGTTGAACAAGCGCAGTCTCATCATCTTGCTCAGCTGCTTGCGCTGCAGCTCCCTAGCAGTGCTAACCTTTCTTGAACTCTATTGAAGTGCTGTCGGTTTTGTATATTATTTTGTCGGCGTGTTTATTCGCACTAGTGACGATATTTGATGCCCAGTGTATGTAATCTGTTGTCTGCTTGTGCTTTATTATCATAGTGGCGAACTTTGATGCCCAGTGGATGTAATATACCATAATTTATTTATTGTATAGTCTAGGTTTTTTCTTATTCACGATGCTGCAGTTATTTTACTATATATATATATCCTGTCTTCATAGTAAATCGGCCAAACCGTAAAATTACGGTACATAATCGGTCCGTCATGCAATCACGATGTAGGTTGGGCCTGAAACGTGCCGAACAGCTCACGGGCCGGCAGCAGCCCGAAATGAACCCCGGCCCATGATTGTGCGAATCAAATCAAGGGCTTTTAATAGGCCAAAATTGTCTCGGTCCTTATTTGGCCCAATCAGATATCGGCTGCGAGCAGGCCGGATGCAAAATGGGCCGTAGTTAGGCCCAACTATATGACGGGCTTTTAACAGGACGAAATTAATATAGGGCCGAAATGTTAAACGGGCCCTTAACAGGCCAAAACTAATATCAGGCTGAATTACTAAGTGGGCCTTTAGCAAGTGGGCCCAAAAGCATAGTGTCCAGTTGACGGGCCGAATCTGATATGAGCCATAATTGAGCCCAAAGCCTCTTAAAGGGTCGGACCTGATCTGGGCCGTAATTTGGCACAGAACATGGTAGGCTTTTAACGGGCCGGATCTCATATGGGCCACTATTAGGCCCGGAGCGTGGCAGGCCATTAATAGACCGGATCAAATATGGGCCGACATTTGGCCCAAAACATGGAAGCCAGTTAATGGGCCGGCCTACTAGGGTCCTCAAAATCTTGTGGGCCTATAGCTGGGCCGGCCCATTAATGTCGGCGAAATCTCGTGGGCCTTTAGCTGGGTCGGCCCATTATGATCCGCAAGAATCTTGTGGGCCTTTACCTGGGCCGGCCCATTATGGCACACAAAAATCTTGTGGGCCTTTACCTGGGCCGGCCCATTATGGCCCGCAAAATCTTGTGGGCCTTTAGCTGGGCCAGCCCATTATGGTCCGTAAAATCTTGTGGGCCTTTAGTTGGGCCGGCCCATTATGGTCCGCAAAATCTTGTAGGCATTCAGTTGGGCCAGCCCATTTAAACTTGATGGGCCGGTCCACGTGTCAACATATCATAGGCGCGTCTCGCCCATTGGATGAGTGACACCTGTGCCAACACGGACCTGACACGTGTCTCCTCCAGCCAATGATGATTTTACACGTGGAAAATCCCCATTGGTCGGGGCTGTTAACGGGTTATCGGATCCAAAACCCGACCCGATAGCTTAACGGTGTTCCGTTACGGTGGATGCCACGTGTCGGTCACCCTTGACGAAAGCACTTCAGTGACGTGCGATTTATCGTCATGGAAGTGGACACTTTCGTGATGATAATTTTGGTAATGTCATGGAACACTTCTACGACAGCACAGGTATGACTATCTTGATTCTGTCATAAAATCGTCATGGATGTACATGCATGACAGAAAACGCGACCTACTGTGACAAACACATATCATCACGGAAATGTATTTTTTTGTAGTGAAGGCATCAGCCAGACATCCAAATTCGAATGCCTGGGCCAGGCTAAGTACATGCATGCAATTTTCGACCAGACTAAGCACAAGAATCACCCCCATGCCAAGCTAGTGCAAGCACCACTAGGCTGCCAACCAAATTCCCCTCAAACAGTTCCCAAGCAGGGCTCAGGCCAGGCACCAAACACCGAGGATGCCAACCAAACTGACTCCAAGTCAAATGGACAAATCCAACCAGGAAACCATGCACTTTTCAACATCTAGCTTGTCCTTTTCTACTTGTGCTTATTGAAAGTTGTTCTTTTCCAATGGAATTTCCCTTGGCATATCAAATGCCCCAGTAAGTCTATCTAACACCAATTACATCATTGCTTCGCTTTCTTGTGAGTTATAGGGGACTAACAAGCGAGCGGTTGGGGATATATATTTGGTAGACTTGTAAGCTATCATGTGCTGCTATGAAATAAATAATATGCAAGAATATAAATAACTTATTTGAAGAGGGCTAATCTTTTATATACCTTGCAACTGATTCCCAATTTATCGATAACAATAGACTCACTACAAATTTGACGTCATATTTTTTACAATGGCAAGTTATGTTTGTCGAGAATGTCAAGTTTAGTTGGCAAGCATGGTAAATTTGTCCGAGTTCATTTTTTTGCCATAAAATTGCCGTGCTTGTCAATTAAATTTGACATCCTTGTGCCAACATAAAGTACCATAAAAATGTTTGCTTTGCCATACTTTAAAATACGACGTTATATTTCTAACATTACCAATAACAAAATCCTATCTTCTTGCCTCCTATGCTAATGTGACCCTGGCACGTACGGCCTCTCTACCCACCTTCTCTCCAGCCCATGTATCCTCCTCCCCATCACTCTCACTCCATCATATGTTCGTGTGGTTTAGCTTCATCTCAAATTTTGGTACTAACATTTTGAGAAATGCGAGACCAACGTAAGATTAGGTACATGTTTAACGTAAAAGGAAGTGTGGAGAGTTAGGATTGGTGGAATAGAGGAAGGGAAGGGCCCACCCCATGAAAATCGGGGTGGGGGTATTTAGTTAGGAAGTTATGTAACTTTCTGTAGTCTGATTCGTAGATGTAGGATTTATCGCTAACATTTCTTCATGAGGTTATCATCCTTTCTAGTACGACTGGTGACGCCTTCAATACGTACACTTAAAAATGATAATGAAAGGGATACCAGTACCCACACATCCAACTACAATGCTGCTTGTGTTTCTTCATTGGTTGGCGTGAACTCCTTTCTGGCAACACATGTGAATTTCATCGTCAACCTAATCAAGAATAACAATTGTGAAACCCCACAATATATATATATATATGAATTGACTATTCGTCACCCTGGGTGAGGAATAGTTATTCTTCACCCCCCCTCTATTTTACCATCAATGCACCGTAATTTTACGTTACGTAAGTTTTGTTTTATTTCTGACATAAAAAGAGACCGTAAGAAAATATATAATCGTCGTAACAAAATATTTTATGTTATGGAAAATTACAAACGTAAAAACATAGTGTAAAATATACATAAACTGCAAATTTTCTTATCTTATGAGCTATATTTTTATTTTCTTATGACAAATTTTACGTAGTGAATCAATAGGAATGTAAGTATTTGAAATTCAAATAGTTACATTCGTATTAATTCTCAACATCAAATTTGGCATTATATATATAGGGTCACGCTATTTGTCACCCTGGGTGAGGAATAGTTATTCTTCATCCTCCTCTATTTTACTATCAATGCACCGTAATTTTACGTTCCGTAAGTTTTATCTTATTCCCGACGCAAAAAGGGACCGTAAGAAAATATATAATCACCGTAAAAAATATTTTATGTTATGTAAAATTACAAACGTAAAAACATAGTCCAAAATACACATAAAATGCAAATTTTCTTGTCTTATGACCTATATTTTTATTTTTTATGTCAAATTTTACGTAATTAATCAATAGGAATGTAACTATTTGAATTTGAAACATAATTTAATTATGAAATGATCGTAAAATTACCTCGGGTGAAGAATAACTTATTCTGCACCATGGGTGATGAATAGTAACACTATATATATATATATAACTGTGTCTACCATAGCTTGCCACAGAACTAGTTAAGTGTCCCTAAACTTTTAATGGTTCAAAAGTTATCAAAAAATATGAAATAAATATGGGAGCATATCTCTAATGTAATAAGATGATCCAACGGAGGGATTGTCAAAATATGCATCTATGTGTCCTCGGCAAAAATAATAAGCATTTCAGCTCACTGCGACATAAATATATACTGAACTATTTGTTTTTTGTCCAGGACACATACAGTCGTATTTTTTTAATCCCTCCGTTGGATCATGTTATATTATAGGTGTGTTGGTTCAGTATTTTTTTTAGAATTTTTGAAAATTTTTGCACCGTTGAAACCCATAACTAGTTCTGTGGCAAGCACTTATAGAAAATCCTGATCACGGGATAAGATTATTATTTTGATCACAACATGACCTGCCCAGGCAGCAGTATGTTGAACTTCACCAAGTGCTAGGTTGAACTTCCGCAAACATTGCTCAAATGGGGATTGCGATATACTGTTGGAAAGCTATGGATACGAGTATCATGGCCGAAGTTAAATATTTGGCAAAATGTAAGCGGTTTAAGAGCAGTTTTGAAAACCGTTTTTTCTTCACACAAAAAACGTGAATCGTATTTGCGATCACACTTCTAAACCGTCAATCGGAATGATGCAAATAATATGGCGTTGGAAAGCTGCTGCAAAACCGCTCCTTTCACATGTTTAAATTTTTCTCTAATTCTCTATGGATAAAGAGTAATTAGGAAAATCGTAAAATTTTGCAGACCGAACAGCCGAGTTCATATTTTTGATGCCATTTCTAAATGGCTAATCCAATTGAGGCAAATGATATGGTGTTGGAAAGCTTGTGAAAATGCGCTACTTTCTCATGTTAAAAGTTTTTTTTAATTTTGAACAGTTTAAAAGTAATTTAGAAAACGTACAAGTTTCACCGAGTTTGTATTTTCGGGCTAATTCTTTAATCGTACGTCTGAATGCAGCAAATGATATGGCGTTGGAAAGCTTGAGGAAATGTGAAACGTTTTCGTATATATTGTTTCTGCCAATTCCATACAGTTTTAAGTCAATTTTGAAAATGGCTAAAAACGTATTTTCTCCGTAATTTCTACCAACTTTATCGGAATGGGGAAAATAATATACCGCTGAAAAGCTACAGAAAATGTGAAACTTTTTCATGTGGATGGTTTTCTCTGATTCCTAGCCATTTTCAAGAAATTTTGAAAACGGAGAGATCATTCATTTTGCCTTTATCGCGAAACAGATTCTTCGAAAATGCAGCGCGTGAAGAACTTGAACTTCTCGGCATGTCTAGTTGAACTTCACTCTATTTTTTCACATGCTTTTTTTTGCTCGTAGCTCTCCATTCACTCACCGGAATTTAGCAAGTGATATACCGATGGAAAGCTGCTGTAAACAGCAACTTTTCCGTGTTGATCATTTTTTCATACTCGTGACGATTTTAAAAGTTTTCCATCTGAAATTCATTCAGTGTAGTTGGTGAACTTCCTACTGTTTTCACGTTGAACTTCTGTGACACATTTTCGTTTGTAATTTTCTCACCCATTTCGTTAGTGTTACCCAAATGATATTCTTTTTGTACAAACCTCTTTCATAATTTTTTTTAACTTTCACCGATCGAGGACTTGAATTTACCCAAATGATATTCCTGTCGTTTTGAAGTAAATTAGAAAATGATGAGATCATGATTTCTGCCTTCATCGCGAATGGAAATGCACTGTGTGAAGTAGTTGAACTTCTCGGGCATGTCTGTTTGAACTTCACTTTGTTTTTGACGTGATGTTTTTTGCACTACGTGAAGTAGTTGAACTTCTGGGCATGTCTATTTGAACTTTACTCTGTTTCACTTTTATTCTATTTTTCTTATATGAAATACACACCATGTAGTACATGAACTTCTGATTGTTATCACTTTGAACTTCTCTCTGGTTTGAGAGAATTATTTTAAAACACAAAAAACAACATATTTTTTATGTATTTTGGACATCTAAATACACGGTGAACTCTCTCACAAGATTTTTTGAACTTTTCCTCGCCGAGCACTTGAACTTCTAGCAACCATTTTTTTGTTTATGAGTTATTTTTAAAAGTGCAAAAAATGGTGTTGTGTTTTTTATTTTTTGAACAGATAAATCTTAGGTTTTAATAAACTCCGAACTTCTTTGTTATTTCAATTTGAAGTTCACCTTTTTATATTTTGAGTAAAGAATTGTATTCAATTTTTATACGGAAAAAATCGAACATGGAAATACAAGGTGAACCTCTCTCGCAAAAAAATTGAACTTCCTCGGACAAAGCACTTAAACTTCTGTCAACAAACCTTTTAAGATTTTATTTTTCTATACTTTTATTCTCACCTGAAATGCATTCATTGCGGTACTTAAACTTCTCATGGTTTTCACTATGAACTTCTGTGGCATTTTTGCGTATAGGTCGAATTACACGCAATTGAATGTTGGACGTCATTTTTTGTCATTTTAAAACATGTAATTGGACGTTGGACGCCCTACAATATAAATATTGAACCGTGCACGGAAGTGCACGTGAACTTCTTACAACAAATCTGAGATTTTTATATACTTCGAACTTCTCTATTATTTTAATTTGAACTTCTTTAATCTTATTCCTAGAAAGAGAAAAAAATATGTTTTTGGATAAGCATCAAACATTTTTAAGTTGAACTTCATACTTTTATTTTTCCTAGAAATGAAAACAATTTCAGTGTTCCATGTACATCAAAACTACACGTTTTTAATTTGAATTTCTTTTTTTATTTGGTAACCAAAAAAATCTAAGTTTTTTATAAATGTTGAACTGCTCTATTTTTGTAATTTGAACTTCTTGGTTTATTTCTTTTAGGAATGGAATAATCCTAGTTTCGTAATAAATATTGAACCAGTCTGTTATTTAAATTTGAACTTCTAGAGTTTTTATATTTAGAAATGGTGAAAATCATTTTTTATGAATATTGAACTACTCTTTTTTTAATTGGAACTTCTTGGTTTTATTTATAGAAACAAAAAGCTGATTTTTTTTTTATAAAAATCGAACTACTATGTTAATTTAATTTGAACTTCATGGTTCTTTTAGAAAATGCATAAATTTTATTCCCCTTTTTTATTAAATTTTGGTTTTTGTGTTCGAGACCAAAGAGAACATTCTTTTTCTTTTAATTTTTTTGAAGTGAATTTTGTAGACTTAAATTTTGTTTGTGGTCTTTTTAAATTTGTTTGTTACTTCAACTTCTAAAAAACGCAAATATCTCATGTTTTTCATTGCATGTTTAAATTATTTGAACTTCTTAGATACACACAACACACTTGACCTTCTTGAACACAATATCTTGACCTTCAAAAATAAAAATTTAAGCACAGTACAAGAAAAAACAGAGCATTCTCTGCATCCATTTTTTGAGATGGCAACATGAGTGCAGGGCTCGTCGGTGCATTGTGCAGCGGGCATCGGTCGGTGATAGTAGCAGAAGGCGGTGATAGAAAATAATGATCTTGTCACGCGTGATGGACCGAACCTCTCAAACACCAGAATTTGTACTTCAAAAACACAAATTAGAAAATAGCGTACACAACTCAACAACCCAAAAAAAAATTCTTGTTTTTTCTGAAGGAGTTCATTTTTTTGCAGGCCTCCTCTCCGCATATCAATTCGAACTTCAGCTAAAAAATAGTGGATTGGGGTGTGCTTGTCGTCCACTCTACCATCTACCAGGGCTGTGAGAGAAGGGGTCAGAGGGGTTGCCACGGGCCAGATGCACTGGTGGTCGGAGAAGGTCAGGGCGGCAAATGAACCTCACTGGATCCGGCCCCCCTGAGGTGTGGAGCGTGGTGGCCTCTAGCGGCGCCGACATGTGGGGAGAGGGGAGGCCGGCGGTGTGTGGAGTCGCGGGAGCGGCGAGTGAGACGTGCAGGCGCACTGGGGCGGGCTTGAGCATGGGATAGAGGCGAGCTTGGGGGGACATGGGCCGGCGACGGGGCACGGCGGCCTTGGGCGGCGTCGTATGAGCGGGGGCGGCGCTCGGCGGCGGGGCACGGTGTTCTCAGGTGGCAGCGGCAGGAGCGGGGGTGGGGATGGGGACGGCGAGCGGCAGGAGGGCACATCGGTCTCGGGCGGCAGCAGCAGGAGCGGGTTCGGGGATGGGGGCGGTGCTCGGCGGCGGGTAGCAGGGTGGGAGGACGGAGCGACGTGCGCCGGCGGGATGGGGGCGGGGCGGCGGGCTGCGGGGCGGGGCGGGGATAAGAAGGCTAGGAGCTTGGGGATGGCCTGTGGGCTTTTTTGACGCGTCGATTCGATTGGATCCAGGAACAACTCTGTCGGCCCCTTATAGGGCTGACCGTGACCCGAATAACTATTATGATCCTGGGATCAGAATAGTGCTACTCTATATATATAACATTGTGAATATATTCATATACTAAATTATAAATGGCAACATTTGATTGGGGGTGGCAAGAGGCTTCACCTTTCATTTGCTTCGCTTTCGTCTTAATAAGTGAGCAAGAGGTACATGTGTAAAACTGTAAACCAATAGCGCAATACTCATTTGTTGTTAAGATGGAAAGGACAAAATAAACTAACTAACATGACTTGCTGTAAGACTGATGTCGACCTTATCAGTTTAGCTTGGGTCAGTTTAATTTCTACTGACATGGTTAGTCATGTTAAACATCTGTGCGAAAAATTGCAAATATTTCACACTTGTAATATTTCAATGGCGCTAAGAATAATCAATTGTGGCTACTCATGGAAAACAACCTAATGTACAACAACTGAAGCTATAAAATTATTTTCTATTCCATTAGAGTCATCATTGACACAATACTGAATTTCCTTGGTGGTTCATGTAGCTATACATAAATCATGGTTGCGCACATCTATGTGTAACAAGAGCTCCATAACTAAATCAAAACACCAAGCTCATTTCCGGGGAGGTCTTCCACAAGTATCCATTCTCGTATGGCCGCATCAGACCATCACGACTTCTCAGCTCGGCATTCACTTTCTCCTGTTCACCAGGTCAGCCAGCATACACCATCCTTGTTAAATCATCACGCAAGTATCAAGAGCGCACAATAACAAGAAGTTAGAAATACTCGTTGATTATGACTCCAAAGCATGCATGGGGAAGCGTTGGCCAACTCGTGTCAAGTACAAATCTGCAGGTCTACCTTCAGTATCTATACATGGCATGCCATCTCCAGGCACACTAGCATGCACTGACGCGGCCACGCCATGACCACACCAACAATGAAGCATGGTTCTGGGTGCCAACACCATGACCGCACCAACATTGAAGCATTGAGGATATTGGGGCTAAAGACAGGCGTCACACACGTAGATTAGAGGATATGTGTGATGTTGTCCATCTGCCTTCCCTATGGCATCCTCTCTTGCGTCAGCGTCAGCGTCAGCTTCTTGACCGGTGTTGGGTTCGTGTTTGATGCCTTGTTGGGAGAGGATGATGTCGTGTCAGGATGACCTATCAAGATCCTAGACGGTGTCAAGCTGGTGGTATACTACAGGTCCCATTGACAATTATTTGGTTGAAGCCCGAGGAACATAATGTGAGGGTTGACAAAAAAGCAGGATCGAAGAGCGGACTCGACTTCAAGGGGCAGGGTGATAGCATGGATAAAAAAATAGCTCCCGAAGTTAGTTTCTTTTCAGACCTTATCGCGGAGTTATTTTTTCACGTGAGCTTAGACTCTGGTAGAGAGATGCCACCATCATGCATTCACCAACTCAACTCTATTTAATATAAATAGTTGCTTCAGTTTCGTCTAGAACAATAGTAGATTCAGTAGATGAAAAAGGCTAATACATATAATAAAGCTGGTACTCTTCTTTTCAAATTTCATTTTACCGTAGAACATGGTTCGTAACGAGTTCTTACTCTGGTATCGAACAGCCCCAATGCCATATCATGTTCACATGTGCTCCAATCATTAATAAACAATAGAATTCACCACAACAAACAAGCGCTGGAATCTTTAGCACATATTCATTCATCCAGCCTAGAGTGAAATATCAATGAACAACAGATGCTCCCAACCAACCTCTGTCTCTTGTCGCTTTATATATGGAACAGAGAGATTTGTTCTTATGTTCATCCGACAATACCTGGTTTTCTGTCTCTCGCAGTGGCAAAGTAGGATGGAGGAGAACCATGAGCACGAGAGGAAAGAGATGAAAAAACCGCAAAAGTATGATAAGTGCACTAGGAATGGTAGAGATCGGAGAATGTACTTGTTAGTGTTTTTTTTGACAAAGTTGCACAAAGAACCTACTCAGTGGAAAAACTATGTGCAGTGGATGAAAGTTTCATTGGCTGAGTAGCTCGGTTCTAACACTCGGTAACTTAGTAGTACTAGTAATAGTTTGATAGTAAAATTATTTCCAAGATAAATGTCAATTAATGTTGATTCCAAGGTTAATTGTGATTAATGCACTTATGTCATCAAATTATGATTAATGCAATTAATGTGTTTCTAAATTGTCGAAGATGTGGATACATGATTGAAGCAATGTGAGACATTAGATATAGGTGGTTGAATGTTGAGATCATTTGAATTCATCAGATTCATGCTTTTATAAGTAGTTGTAGATAGGGAAAGAGGCTTGCGGAATACAGGCACGATATCTTAGTTGTCACAAGGGACCCCCTACCCTCGTCTCGCCTGAGTCGGGCGACTCAGGAGGAACCCCACTCTTCGGTGGACCGCCCCACCTCTGTAACGCCCCAGATATACTTTCCATATTTGTATCCAACTCTTGCCGTCTCCGGCGCTAAGTTATATTTATTTCTCGGGTTCGGGTCTTTGTCTCCGTGTGTTGTTTTTCTTTTTCGTGCATCTCTTATCATGTCATCTCGGGCATTGCATTTGCATACATGCTCATCTCATGCATTCGAGCATTTTCCCCGTTGTCCGTTTTGCATTCCGGCGCTTCATTCTGCTCCGGTGGCCATTTCTAGCTTTCTTTTGTGTGTGGGGTTCAAACATTTCCGGACTGGACCGAGACTTGCCATGCGGCCTTGGTTTACTACCGGTAGACCGCCTGTCAAGTTTCAGGTCATTTGGACTTCGTTTGATACTCCTACGGTTAACCGAGGGACCGAAAAGGCCTCATGTGTGTTGCAGCCCAACACCCCCCAAATTTGGCCCAAAACCCACCAAACTCTGCTCCATGTCCTAGAGCGTTTGATCACGATCGCGTGGGCGAAAACCGCACCTCATTTGGACTCTCCTAGCTCCCTCTATGCCTATATATACACCCCCCTCCGAAATCCACGGTTCTTCTCCCCCTAACCCTAGATCCAACTCCTCCCGCCGCCGCCGGACACAACCGCCGCAGACGGACATTGTCCGCCCGCCACCCCGCCGCCGCGCCCAGCCACTCGGGGGCCGCCACGTCACCCCCGTCAAGTGATATCTTCATTCCATTGCATCATTTGCATTTGAGGTCATCTTGATGCCCAAAATGCTGTTAGGAGGCTTCGTGAGTTAAATTGCAGATCCGTTAGTTCATCATGCACTTTTGTCATTTTTGCCATGTTTAATTCGTGCATGATATGCCTGTGCCCCTTTGGGATGAATTGTTAAGCATTTTGTCTTCTTTCCAGAGGTGCCACCCATGCATTTTTAGGATGTGTGTGTTGTCTTGTGCAAGCTTGCGAAGAGAGGTACCTGAGATTGCAGATTTCAGGGACTTAGTGATTTTCACTAAGTCTGGGATATTTTAGTTCATGATGCTATATGTCCAGCTTGTTTCCTAGTGATCCGTGCCTCTTTTGAGGATGATCAGTAAGGGAGTTTTGATATTTATGTTATGCTCTATCCATCCATGTCTTTGTTTGCATATGTGGAGTGCTCTAGGTTGACTCAATCGAGCTCAACTTTTGCTTCGTTGTTAATCTGGGCAGATCGTCAACTTGTTTGCGATTTTGCCGATGCTACCGTTAGTGTTCCATGCATGCTATGCCTTTGTTCTTGCCATGTGTAGCTAGCATATTGTGCTTCTTGCTGGTTATATGCTTGCCTTGCCATGACTTGCACCGTAGTGAGTGCATCGAGCTCGTTTACATGCCTTCGTGAGTTAAATTTCTGCATGTCTCAGTTTTCACTAAGTCTGAAAACTGATTGTGTTCGAGCTATGTTCGTGAGCTCGGTAGAGTATTTTGTGAACCCTTTTGGCCCCAGGTCACTTTGGGTGTTTTGTTAATCTTGTTGAGTAGCTCCATGCCATGTTCTTACTTGTCATGTTCAGGTTTTTTATCATGTTGTTTTGCTGCTCCGAAGAGGGCTTCGTGATCTGAAATTTCAGGCTAGTGTTAATTTCACTAAGTCTGGAATCTGTTTTGCATATTCATTTTTGCCATGCTTGTTTGAACCTCTTAATGGATGAATTTGCCTATGGCTCAGTGCTAGTGTTTTGTTAAACATCTTGTGTACATCACTTCCATGTATTTTTTTTTCATGTTTGGTGGCTGTAGGATGTTCATTTCGTTCCATTTAGGAGCCTACTTGCTGTAAATCGCAGATCGGTTCGTTTCGTAAAACGCTCGCGATTTCCAAACCGTAGCTCCGATTCCTATGATCTTTATATCGTTTTCAAGCGATTTCATCCCCTCTATCCAGTGGCACCCTTGGAATTCCAAGTTGAGGCCAGTTCATGCATTTCCTGTCATATCTTGCATTTTGCATCCCGCATCGCATCCCGCATAGCATATCATCATTTCATCATATTGCTTGGTCTTGCACGTGGTTGATTGTATCCTTGTTGCTTGTTTGTCTTGTTTGGGTAGAGCCGGGAGACGAGTTCGCTAACGAGGAGCCCGTTGAGTTTGCTTTGAGGATCCAGTCAACTCTGACAGCTTGCAGGCAAGATGATCATACCCTCGAAATCACTACTATCTTTGCTATGCTAGTTTGCTCGCTCTTTTGCTTTGCACTGCTACGATGCCTACCACTTGCTTGTCAGCCTCCCAATTGCATGATTGAACCTCTAACCTACCATTGTCCTAGCAAACCGTTGATTGGCTATGTTACCGCTTTGCTCAGCCCCTTCTTATAGCGTTGTTAGTTGCAGGTGAAGATTGGAGCCGTTCTCCTTGTTGGAACATTTATTTACTTGTTGGGATATCATTATATTGCTATGTTATCTTAATGCATCTATATACTTGGTAAAGGGTGGAAGGCTCGGCCTCTCGCCTAGTGTTTTGTTCCACTCTTGCCGCCCTAGTTTCCGTCATATCGGTGTTATGTTCCCGGATTTTGCGTTCCTTACGCGGTTGGGTTATAATGGGAACCCCTTGATAGTTCGCCTTGATTAAAGCTTTTCCAGCAATGCCCAACCTTGGTTTTACCATTTGCCACCTAGCCTTTTTTCCCTTGGGTTCTGCAGACTCAAGGGTCATCTTATTTTAACCCCCCCGGGCCAGTGCTCCTCTGAGTGTTGGTCCCTGAGCGATGTCCGGGGCTACTAGGGGCAACTCTGGGCTGGCCTACCCGACGTCTTGCTCATCTGAGTGTGCCCTGAGAAAGAGATATGTGCAGCTCCTATCGGGATTTGTCGGCACATTCGGGCGGTGTTGCTGGTCTTGTTTTAACCTGTCGAAGTGTCTTGTTGTACCGGGTTACCGAGTCTGATCGGTGTGTCTCGGGTGGAGGTCTATTCCTTCGTTGACCATGAGAGCTTGTCATGGGCTAAGTTGGGACTCCCCTGCAGGGATTGAACTTTCGAAAGCCGTGCCCGCGGTTATGGGCAGATGGGAATTTGTTAATGTCCGGTTGTAGATAACTTTAACTAAACTTAATTAAAATGAATCAACCGTGTGTGTTACCGTGATGGCCCCTTCTCGGCGGAGTCCGGGAAGTGGACACGGTGTTGGAGTTATGCTTGCGCAGGATTTTCCTTTAGTTCTCGCTCGTGCTTCGCCTTCTCTTCTCGCTCTCATTTGCGTATAAGTTAGCCACCATATATGCTAGTCGCTTGCTGCAGCTCCACTACACTTGCCTTAACCTTCCTATAAGCTTAAATAGTCTTGATCGCGTGGGTGTGAGATTGCTGAGTCCCTGTGGCTCACAGATACTACAACTCCAGATGCAGGTCCAGGTGTTTCTGCTCCAGTTGACGATTACGAGCTCAAGTGGGAGTTCGACGAGGACTCTCAGCGATACTACGTGTCTTTTCCGGATGATCAGTAGTGGTGCCTAGTTGGGGTTATCGATTCAGGGCCTTGTCGCATGTTGGGGGTCTTTTCTATTTTGGCACCGTAGTCGGGCCATGAGTGATTTGTATGATGGATGTTATTTATGTACTTTGATGTGACGTGGCGAGTGTAAGCCAACTACGTTTCTCCCCTTTATATTATTTATGTACATGGGATGTGTAATGATTTCCCGACTTGCGACATTGCTTTCAATGCGGTTATGCCTCTAAGTCGTGCCTCGACACGTGGGAGATATAGCCGCATCGAGGGCGTTACAATTGGTATCAGAGCCTTCCCCGACCTTAGGAGCCCCATTGCTTGATCGTTTTTAGCAGCCGAGTTGTGTCTAGAAAAATGTTTTGAGTCACTTAGGAATTATATATCGGAGAGCTTAGGAATTCTTTTTACTTCCCAGTCTCCTCATCGCTCTGGTAAGGCATCCTGACGTAGAGTTTTGACTCTTCTCTTCTCAAATTTCACTAAAAAATTTAGGATCACGCGGGTATCTTGGAATCGTTTTCCGATGGTTTTGTGACGAGAACATTGTTCTTGGTGCCTCCTGTCTTTAGGGGTTGTGGCAGTGTCCCGGGGAGTTGAGCTCCGAGGTGTTGTCGTCACAATTTTATCGTTGCAGTTCTGGAATACTTGAGATATGTGCCGACATCGAAAATCTCTTTTATGCAGTTCGTTGGTGAGATAACCTCGACGCCACCCAGTACTGGGGCGGGAGTTCGGGAGTATCGCCATAACTTGTATAACGGATGCTTTTCGAAGGTTGAGATAGATGGTTTCCGAAGGTTTCTTGGTTATGTGTTGAAGGATGGATACAGCTGGATGTAGGATTTGCTAGCTTGAGTGAGATATTATGCTCCCCTGTATCCCCAACACCTGATTGCATAACCGGGAAAATTTCGGGAATTTCATAGGTGGGAATTCAAGTAGCCTTAGGATATCTTTCCGACAGATGTATGATATGAAATTGGGGTTCGACGTCTAGTGGTTCGCCTATTCACGGTCGATTTTACAGTGGTCTCGTTGTGTCTTAAAGAGTCCTTGGCTATGCTGACTCGGGGACGCTTCGTATGTCATGTGCACTGCCTTGTACATGATGGTGTTGTACGATCGAGCCCGTGTAGGCCCCACCACGAAAACTTCGGACGAAATCTCTATCATATGTATTTGTTCCGGCTTATTCCGCAAGCCAATCCTTGTTTTATTTTCGAGTTGTGGCATTCGTTTTGCTTCGACGTCATATGTTGATTCCATCCTCGTTGTTGTACCCCTTCTACCTGATTCTTCGTGGCTCTCAATTTAGATATGTGACCATTTGAAGAGAATGCATTCGTTCATTTTGTTCGGATGTGAAGACTATATGTTGCAATTTTCATTCCGTTGGATTCAGCTTCAATATTTATCTGTCTATGTGCTAACGGTGGTCAACCTCTTCAGGATGGCTCCCGCTAAGAGCACCAGTCAGAACCAGAATCAAGATCCGCCACCGCCTCCACCTCCTCCAGAGGCATGGCAAGCTGTGATGGCCGCAACTAATGCAAACACTTAGCTGATCATGCAAATTCTCCAAGAGTGCAATCAAGGCAGTCAAGGGAATCAAGGCAGCAGTCAGAGTCGCTTTGCTACACTCAACCAGTTCCTTGCTAACGGGCCAAAGACTTTCAACAATTGTGTTGAGGCAACCGATGCTGACGATTGGCTTGTGGATCTGTGTAAGCATTTCGAGTGCAGCAACGTCAGGCCTGAGGACTTTGTGAAGTTCGCTTCCTTCCAACTCAAAGATCAAGCTGCAGAATGGTTCTAGCAGTACAAGGATTCCAGAGGTGGACGTGTTATCACTTGGGATGATTTTCGTCGAGATTTCCGAGCTCACTATATTCCGCAGAGCGTGGTTGAAAGCAAGCGTGAGGAATTCCGCAATCTGAAGCAAGGTTCTTTGTCTGTCTATGACTACAACAAGTTGTTCCACAAGCTTGCCCGCTTTGCCAAGCAGGACGTGCCTGATGAGAAGAGCATGATATATCAGTTCAGGGGTGGTCTTAGAGAAAATATTCAGCTCACTCTTGTCCTCTTCGAGCCCTTGAGATACGATGAGTTCACAACATGGCACTGAAGCAAGAGGCTGCTCAGTTGAGGTGTGATGCTTCCAGGAAGCGAGTCAGAGATGTTACTCCTTCTTCCTCTACTCAAGTGGCCAAGCAGCAGAAGTATTGGCTTCCTCCTCCTCCGTTCCGTCAGCCGTATCAGCAGAAGAGCAAAGGTGGCAGTGGTTCTTCCCACCCACCCAACCCAGGCTTTCAGAACAAGACTTCGTCTCAAGCTCCAAGACCGAGTGCTCCGTATCACCGTCCGCTTTCAGAGGTCACGTGCAACAAGTGCCAACAGAAGGGTCACTATGCCAACAAGTGTTTCAACCAGAGGCGTCTTCCTCCTCCTCCTCCTGTGAGATCGGCAAGTACAGCTGTGGTCAAGCATAACCCCAAGTCCGCCAAGGTCAATTTGATGAATGCAGCTCAGGCAGAGGACTCGTCAGATGTGATCATGGGTAACCTTCCTGTTAATGATATTCCTGCAAAAGTTCTTTTTGACACGGGTGCATCGCATTGTTTCATCTCGAGGCCATTTGTTTCTAAGCATGAGTTGCCTTTGCAAGATTTGCCTAGAGTTATCTGTGGTTTCTCCGGGTAAATTTATGAATGCAAGCGCTTGCCCCAGATGTTTCTATCACATTGGGCGATTACAAGTTTCTCTCTTCTCCGGTGGTTCTTGTAACTCGGATATTGATCTTATTCTTGGGATGGACTGGCTCTCTAAACACAAAGCTCAGCTCGATTGTGCAGCCAGGCAGATTCAACTGACTCATTCCTCTGAGGATGTAATTGTCTTTGCTGCTCGGGATAATACCATCCGGTTGTTTTCTCTCAATGAGAAGGGTGAATTGGATGCTATTTCGCAGATTCCGGTTGTTTGCGAGTATCAAGACGTTTTTCCAGAAGAACTTCCAGGGATGCCTCCAAACCGGCCGGTTGAATTTGTTATTGAACTTGAGCCCGGTATGGAACGTGTGTGCAAACGTCCCTACAAGCTCGGCCCCAAAGAGTTGAAGGAGTTGAAGAAACAACTCGATGAGCAAGAAAGATTGGGTCTCATCCGGCCTAGTACTTCTCCGTGGGGTTGTGGTGTTCTTTTTGTGAAGAAGAAGGATGGATCGAGTCGACTTTGTGTTGATTACCGTCCAGTGAACAAGAAGACCATCAAGAACAAATACCCACTTCCCAACATCAATGAGCTGTTCGAACAACTCAAGGGTGCCCAATTATTCTCCAAGCTTGATCTCCGGTATGGGTTATCATCAGATTCGTATTCGTGAGCAAGATATTCCCCAAGACGGCGTTCAGGAACAAGCTTTTGGTTCATATAATACACCGTCATGTCTTTTGGCCTCGCCAACGCTCCTCCGACGTTCTCTCGCATGATGAACTTCATCTTCAACGCCTACACCAATGACTTCGTTTTGGTCTATCTCGATGACATTCTGGTTTTCTCCAAGAACAAGGAAGATCATGCCAAGCACTTGCGTTTGGTTCTGACAAGCTCAGGGAACATCAGTTCTACGCCAAGTTCTCCAAGTGTGAATTTTGGCTCGATGAGGTTCTTTATCTTGGTCATATCATCTCTGCCAAGGGCATTTCCGTGAATCCTGAGAAGGTGTCTGCAATTGTGAATTGGGAACCTCCTCAGAACGTGAAGCAACTCCGCAGCTTTCCTCGGTCTCGCAAGCTATTAGAAGATTCGTTGAAAACTTTTAAGATCGCGAAGCTCTCTCAAATCTTCTTCAGAAGCACGTCAAGTACGTTTGGTCTCCGGAGTGTGATATTGCTTTCAACACTTTGAAAGAGAAGTTGATCACTGCTCCAGTTCTGACTCCGCCTGATGAATCCAAGCCGTACGAGGTCTTTTGTGATGCCTCTCTCCAAGGTTCGTGCAGTTTGATGCAAGAGAAGAAAGTTGTTGCTTATACCTCTCGCCAGTTGAAGCCTAATGAGAAGAACTACCCCACTCATGATCTCGAGTTGGCGGCAGTTGTGCACGCTTTGTTGACTTGGAGACATCTTCTATTGGGAAGGAAAGTGGACATTTTCACTGATCACAAGAGTCTCAAGTACATCTTCACCAGCCTAATCTCAACCTCAGGCAGACTCGATGGGTCGAAATGATTCAAGAGTACAATCCGAGTATTGAGTATACTCCAGGCAAGGCTAATGTGATTGCTGACGCTTTGAGCAGAAAAGCATATTGCAACAGTCTGATTCTCAAGCCCTATCAACCCGACCTTTGTGAAGCTTTCCGCAAGCTGAATCTTCAAATTGTTCCTCAAGGTTTCCTCGCCAACCTTCAAGTTTCTCCTACCTTGGAAGACTAGATTCGCCAAGCCCAGCTTCTTGATGCTATGGTGAAAAAGGTGAAGATTGGGATTGCCAAGAGTCAGTCCAAGTACAAGTGCTACCGCCTTGATGACAAGGACACTCTCTTCTTCGAGGATCGTATTGTGTGCCCAAAGGTGAACTTCGTAAAGTGATCATGAACGAGGCTCACAATTCTCTCCTCTCCATCCACCCTGGGAGCACGAAGATGTATCAGGATTCAAGCAAGCTTATTGGTGGACTCGAATGAAGCGCGAGATCGCTCAATTCGTGAATGAATGTGATGTCTGCAGAAGAGTGAAGCAGAACACCAAAGGCCAGCTGGTCTCCTCCAACCTCTTGCCATTCCAGAATGGAAGTTTGACCACATTGAAATGGACTTCGTGACTGGGTTTCCAAAGTCCAAGCGTGGCAATGATGCTATATTCGTTGTCATCGACAAGCTCACCAAAGTGGCTCATTCTGCCTATCAAAGAGTCGATCACTGCAGCTCAATTGGCGGAACTCTATACCTCTCGCATTGTCTCTCTGCACGGTATTCCTCAAGTGATATCTTCATTCCATTTGCATCATTTGCATTTGAGGTCATCTTGATGCCCAAAATGCTGTTAGAAGGAGGCTTCGTGAGTTAAATTGCAGATCCGTTAGTTCATCATGCACTTTTGTCATTTTTGCCATGTTTAATCCGTGCATGATATGCCTGTGCCCCTTTGGGATGAATTGTTAAGCATTTTGTCTTCTTTCCAGAGGTGCCACCCATGCATTTTTAGGATGTGTGTGTTGTCTTGTGCAAGCTTGCGAAGAGAGGTACCTGAGATTGCTGATTTCAGGGACTTAGTGATTTTCACTAAGTCTGGGATATTTTAGTTCATGATGCTATATGTCCAGCTTGTTTCCTAGTGATCCGTGCCTCTTTTGAGGATGATCAGTAAGGGAGTTTTGATATTTATGTTATGCTCTATCCATCCATGTCTTTGTTTGCATATGTGGAGTGCTCTAGGTTGACTCAATCGAGCTCAACTTTTGCTTCGTTGTTAATCTGGGCAGATCGTCAACTTGTTTGCGATTTTGCCGATGCTACCGTTAGTGTTCCATGCATGCTATGCCTTTGTTCTTGCCATGTGTAGCTAGCATATTGTGCCTTCTTGCTGGTTATATGCTTGCCTTGCCATGACTTGCACCGTAGTGAGTGCATCGAGCTCGTTTACATGCCTTCGCGAGTTAAATTTCTGCATGTCTCAGTTTTCACTAAGTCTGAAAACTGATTGTGTTCGAGCTATGTTCGTGAGCTCGGTAGAGTATTTTGTGAACCCTTTTGGCCCCAGGTCACTTTGGGTGTTTTGTTAAGCTTGTTGAGTAGCTCCATGCCATGTTCTTACTTGTCATGTTCAGGTTTTGTATCATGTTGTTTTGCTGCTCCGAAGAGGGCTTCGTGATCTGAAATTTCAGGCTAGTGTTAATTTCACTAAGTCTGGAATCTGTTTTGCATATTCATTTTTGCCATGCTTGTTTGAACCTCTTAATGGATGAATTTGCCTATGGCTCAGTGCTAGTGTTTTGTTAGAATCTTGTGTACATCACTGCCATGTATTTTGTTTTCATGTTTGGTGGCTGTAGCATGTTCATTTCGTTGCATTTAGGAGCCTACTTGCTGTATATCGCAGATCGGTTCGTTTCGTAAAACGCTCGCCATTTCCAAACCGTAGCTCCGATTCCTATGATCTTTATATCGTTTTCAAGCGATTTCATCCCCTCTATCCAGTGGCACCCTTGGAATTCCAAGTTGAGGCCAGGTTCATGCATTTCTGTCATCGTCTTGCATTTTGCATCCCGCATCGCATCGCATATCATCTTTGCATCTTATTGCTTGTCCTTGCACGTGGTTGAATGTATTCTTGTTGCTTGTTTGCGTTGTTGGGTAGAGCTAGGAGACGAGTTCTCTAACGAGGAGCCCGTTGAGTGTGCTTTTGAGGATCCAGTCAACTCTGACAGCTTTGCAGGCAAGATGATCATACCCTCGAAATCACTACTATCTTTGCCATGCTAGTTTGCTCGCTCTTTTGTTTGCCAATGCTACGATGCCTACCATTTGCTTGTCAGCCTCCCAATTGCATGATTGAACCTCTAACCTACCATTGTCCTAGCAAACCGTTGATTGGCTATGTTACCGCTTTGCTCAGCCCTTCTTATAGCGTTGTTAGTTGCAGGTGAAGATTGGAGCCGTTCCTTGTTGGAACATTTATTTACTTGTTGGGATATCATTATATTGCTATGTTATCTTAATGCATCTATATACTTGGTAAAGGGTGGAAGGCTCGGCCTCTCGCCTAGTGTTTTGTTCCACTCTTGCCGCCCTAGTTTCCGTCATATCGGTGTTATGTTCCCGGATTGTTGCGTCCCTTACGCGGTTGGGTTATAATGGGAACCCCTTGATATTTCGCCTTGATTAAAGCTTTTCCAGCAATGCCCAACCTTGGTTTTACCATTTGCCACCTAGCCTTTTCTTTCCCTTGGGTTCTGCAGACTCAAGGGTCATCTTATTTTAACCCCCCCGGCCAGTGCTCCTCTGAGTGTTGGTCCACTGAGCGATGTCCGAGGCTACCAGGGGCAACTCTGGGCTGGCTTACCCGACGTCTGGCTCATCTGAGTGTGCCCTGAGAAAGAGATATGTGCAGCTCCTATCGGGATTTGTCGGCACATTCGGGCGGTGTTGCTGGTCTTGTTTTAACCTGTCGAAATGTCTTGTTGTACCGGGATACCGAGTCTGATCGGTGTGTCTCGGGTGGAGGTCTATTCCTTCGTTGACCGTGAGAGCTTGTCATGGGCTAAGTTGGGACTCCCCTGCAGGGATTGAACTTTCGAAAGCCGTGCCCGCGGTTATGGGCAGATGGGAATTTGTTAATGTCCGGTTGTAGATAACTTTAAGTAAACTTAATTAAAATGAATCAACCGTGTGTGTTACCGTGATGGCCCCTTCTCGGCGGAGTCCGGGAAGTGGACACGGTGTTGGAGTAATGCTTGCGCAGGTTGTTCCTTCTAGTTTCTCGCTCGTGCTTCGCCCTCTCTTCTCGCTCTCATTTGCGTATAAGTTAGCCACCATATATGCTAGTCGCTTGCTGCAGCTCCACTACTTGCCTTACCTTCCTATAAGCTTAAATAGTCTTGATCGCGTGGGTGTGAGATTGCTGAGTCCCTGTGGCTCACAGATACTACAACTCCAGATGCAAGGTCCAGGTGTTTCTGCTCTAGTTGACGATTACGAGCTCAAGTGGGAGTTCGACGAGGACTCTCAGCGATACTACGTGTCTTTTCCGGATGATCAGTAGTGGTGCCTAGTTGGGGTTATCGATTCAGGGCCTTGTCGCATGTTGGGGGTCTTTTCTATTTTGGCACCGTAGTCGGGCCATGAGTGATTTGTATGATGGATGTTATTTATGTACTTTGATGTGACGTGGCGAGTGTAAGCCAACTATGTTCCTCCCCTTTATATTATTTATGTACATGGGATGTGTAATGATTTCCCGACTTGCGACATTGCTTTCAATGCGGTTATGCCTCTAAGTCGTGCCTCGACACGTGGGAGATATAGCCGCATCGAGGGCGTTACAACCTCCCACCCACCCCTGCGTCGCCGTCATCGGAGGGCCGACCGACGAAGCCGTGCCGGGCCCTGGGATGGCAGGGGTGGGGGCGTTTCTGTGCTCTCTCCCCCTTCGCCACTCGCCCCACAGATCCACTCCCTGGTGGCGCCGACGGCCTCCACCGCTGGTGGGGGCGGCTTCCCCTAGCGTCTCTTCCCCTGCGTGTTGGCTACTCGGGTGGCCTACCCGCAGCTGTCGCTCCTCTGTTATGGTTCACCCTAGTTGGGATCTGCCCCCCCCCCACTGGTTGCGGTACTCCCTGGTCGTCCTTCGTGGTGGCCCGGTGCACCCTACTCATTGCGGCTCCCTAATACGTGTCCGATGTATCTATAATTTTTTATCGTTTTATGTTGTTATCATACCACTTTTATAGATGTTTGGAAACAATTTATATTAATTCTATTTGAACTGGCCTATTAAACCAATGTCAAAGGCTAGTTCCTATTTTCTATCTTTTTGAGTTTTTAGGTGAACAATTAATGGAGTCGGAATGACCTGAAAATTTACACAGATTTTTGTGGAATATATCTGAATTTTTGGCGCAAGAATCAACACAAGACGGGGCCCATGGGATCCACACGCCAGGGGGCACGCCTACCCCCTGGGTGCGCCATGTGTTCTTATGAACCAATCGTAAGTCGATTGGAGCTCTTCTTCGTGGTGCAAGGGAACTAATATCGGGGAAACCATTTTAAAATTTTAGCCCAATCTGAGTTATGGATCTCCGACTATTTAAGAATGATATTCGGCCAGAAAACAAACTGGACCAAAAACAGAGAGAAACCCTAGAGAGAGAAGAGGAGAGATTCAATCTCGGAGGGGCACCCGCCCCTCGGGGGTCATGGAGGCCAAGGACCAAACGGGGAACCCTTCTATCATCTGGGGGAAGGCCAAGCAAGAAGTAGAAGGAGGGCTCTCTCTCTCTCTCTCTCTCTCTCTCTCTCTTTCTCTCGGCGGCGCCGGAGCACCGCCAGGGGAACCATCATGTCGTAGATCTACTCCAACAACTACGCCACCGTTATCACCAACTTTATCCCCCTCTATGCAGTGGTGTAACCTCTGTCACCGTGCTGCAATCTCTACTTGAACATGGTGCTCTATGCCATATATTATTATCCAATGATGTGTTGCACCTCTATGATGTTTGAGTAGATTTCTTTTTGTCCTGCAAGTCAATTGTAGTATGATGTGGTTGATACGAGTTATATGTTATTATGGTGTTGTCCTATGGTGCCCTCAGTGTCACGCAAGCATGTGGGGTTCTCACTGTAGGGTGTTGCAATATGTTAATGATTCGCTTATAGTGGGTTGTCGAAGTGACATAAATCTAAACCCGAGCTCATGAGTTGTTACATATGGGATTAAAGGGGACTTTTTACTTAATGCTATGGTTGAGTTTTATCTTAATGACCTTTAGTAGTCGCGGATGCTTACTAGATTTCCAATCATAAGAACATGTGATCCAAGAACAAAAAGTATGTTAGCTTAAGCCTCTCCCTCATACATATGATAAGTATCACTATCGAGTCATATTCAATTGCCTAGGGACAAACCTTTTCTCATTGTTCTTCAAAAACTTTTACTTATTTGTCCTTTTGTTAAAACATCAACTAACTCTTTATTATCTTGCAAAGCTATCTTTTTATTCGCAAAGTAGTTTTATTTCTTGTTTCTAAGTAAAGCAAACCTTAGTGCGCATAGAGTTAAATCGGTGGTTGATAGAACTTGAGAGAATATTAATTCTACCTTTAGCTCCTCGTTGGGTTCGACACTCATATTTATCGAGAAGGCTACAAGTAATTCCCTATACTTGTGGGTTATCACTCCCCACGCCGACCCTTCCCATCCCCTGGTTTGACTCCGGGTCAGCTTCTTCGGGAGGCGGCCATGGAGGTGTCTGGTTGTCCTCGGCGGCGACTGCTTCCCGCAAAGGGTCGGACGGGAGGTTTGGTTGCATGTGAGTCTCCTTCACCATCCACCCACACCAGGAGGGGTGGCTTCGTCCCGGCGACCATGGACCTGCGCCCCCTCCTGCATCCATGGCCTAACAATGCAGCTTCGGATCTGACACATCCTGGGAGCTGCGCTCTTTCTGGCTCCTTTGACTCGTTGGCTTCTCGGCATCTCCGCACCACCATCACCCTGCTGGTGCCCTTGGTTGGCCGTCCACCCTAGTGCATCATCGATGTCGACACGTTTTGAGAGTTGCATCCCCTTCTAGCTCTCTAAGCCCGTCGGCGTCCCTGCTGCTTCGGTCTCGATGGTCTGAATCTGCGCTCCCTTCCGGATTCTGGCTCACCTGGGTCTCCGGCCACCTTCACATCCCCGCCGCCTTCATTCCGCTCAGCTACACAACCTTGCCCTCCTCCGAGGCTCGCGTGTCCAGCGGCACCCGATGCCTCCTTAGGTGTTGGGCGTGGCTCCCCTCTTGCAGTCACAGCTCCGGCCTATGCCCAACTTCCTCTACTCCGGTTCGTGCTCCGATGGCTTGGGATTGCCCAGATTTTGGCCTGGGAGAAATCCTTGCATCCTATGTTGGCAGCGGCAATACCCGCGGGAGTCGTCCCCTTCTTGGAGGTGCTACCATGGCCGTTATTTGTGTCCCTCTTCGAGAATCAGGGGACACCCTAGGTTTGGTTTTCTGGATTGGACGACGACAACGTATTGGTGTCATTCTTTATACATGAAGGCCTCGTCTTGTTTGCTCACGGCGTCCTCGGTGCTGGATTTGGAGATGTTGGTCGTCTAATTGTTGGTTGGACTGTTTCTTTGGTCGGCGAGTTTAGCTGTGTTTTCTTTATTTGGGTCGAGCATCTCATGCCTCTCTACTTCGTCCTCCATGTTCACGCCTCTTGCGTCCGTGTCATGTGTGTACCACCTCTTATACTCAATCTAACTTCTATCAATAAAATGATACGCAAACTTTGCGTATTCGCGGAAAAATAAGTAGTTGTAGATAGTAGACTATGATAACAAGAAATCGAGAGGGATGCTGAACAGTTTATCAAATATCACATGCATTCGTAGTTGTAAGCATTAATTAGAACATCCTGAAAATAGTTTACCTCCAAGGCATTGTGGTTTCTTGTTTGTTCGCATGGGTAGCAGATAGAGCCATTCTACATTATCCACGTGGTTGATTGAGTATAAAATACTTGATGACTTACGTATTTCATTAACCAGACGCATAGCATCAAGACTGATGTCTGAGCTCGTCAGTTCAATTCCTGTGATTGAGAAGCGTACAAGGAAACAAGAGAAGACCTGTATGCGTGTGATTAGTCTTGCTGAACATCTCTACGGAAAATGCAAATATTTCACGCTTACAATTCCAACGGCACCAACACAAATCAAATGCGGCTAACTCCTGGAGAACAAGCTAATCTACAACAGCGGTCGTTAGAAATTTATCTTCTTGTTCTATTAGAATCATCATGCCGTTATATAAAATCATGGTTGTACAGATCACAAGGGCTGCGTGACTATCATCTGCCCCGCTTTCCTCAGGAAATCTACCGGTTTTTAGCAACAGCACAACTTTCAATCGAGCACAACAAACGCACATCAATGCATTGAAAGCAAGATAGCAGCAACATCACTAGACAACTAATAATGAGCATGCTACAACACATCTACCTTTCCCTGTTGCGCTTACAGGGTGCTTAAACACATTAATTGACGATTGGCAGTACCGCCAGCAATCGTCTCACTGTATATCGTGGTCCAGAATAACTAAACAGAACTGGAAGATAAAAGTGGGCGACAAGGCTTCCAGATGGAGGAACGTCGCAGGGTCATCGTCGATGTCAGCTCCTGAGTCCAACAAGTTTGCACATTTTAGCAACAAATCCACCATCACCCTTGCCAACTGCAACAGGCTCCTCCACCGGCTCCTTGAAATTGGCCTTATCACTGAGTTCTTCAAATGCGTAAACAACATTCTGTAGCCGGGCAACAAACTCGATTAGAAGCGAGGAAAATGTGGCCAAGGATAAGGCGCTTGCACTTTGATATGTTTTTGATTCCGTGTCTTCGAGTGGCAGGTTTGGATGGAACGTCGTTCGAGCAGGCCAATGTGGTAGCTTCTTGTAGCCGTCTATGGTTGACGACGAATCATATCTGCTACGGAATGAACTAGCAGCAAATGTCTTATAATGGTATGCCAAAGTTTGATCAGCAATGGTAGGTTCCAATGCTTCATTCTTATTTTCTCTTCCCGCAATAAGGGTGGCATTCATGGCATCTTTGATTCCTTCGGCTCGCTTGCTAGTGTGCCACGCTTCAGTATTCACCAAAAGATATGACCTCTCATCAATCTTTTTTTGCAACTCTTCAGCTGCCAAGTGGACTTCAAATAGAATATCTGAGGAGCTCAACTTTGTCATTGTCTTGACGTTGTTCCCAAGCTCGCGCAACACTTTAGCACATTCTCTGCCCACTTTATGAATTTCTGAACTAAAGACCTTTCTGCTTTCTGGCGGTGCCTAAAATCAGATATATAGTTGTTTAGAAAATACATGCACAACTTCAACAGGTCGTCGAGGAAACTATATTAGCAAACCTGAATTTCTGAAAGAATGCAACCATGCAGTGCCATGGCCGCGAAGGAACAATGCCTCAGTGCTCCACCAACTTTAGTGAAACTCTTCCAAGGATAGCTCATCATTTTGTAAGGGCCATGGGGTGGTTCCCATATAGCATCATCTAGCTAGAAGCACATACAAAAGAACCGATTAAACATTGACATAAAAAGGTGAGATAATCTAAATAGAAGTGTTAGCTTTAGAGCAAGATCAAACCAAGGTTTGCTCTTGTGCTGATGCTTCAATAGCTGCCCTGTACCCACTATATAGAGGATCATCAGAAGCTTGATATAGAAGTATTCTTGAAGAAATCCTTTCATATTCCATGCATTTCAGATATTCATCAACACAGCCTAGAATGAACAGCAAAATTGGCAATAAAGGCGTAAGAATCAGACGTACCTACACTCTACAGCCATCACAATGATACAACTAATATTTTCTACCTGTTCTCGGAAATTTAAACAATTCAACATGAGAAATGCTACGATTTCGTGGATTAGTGACATCATGGCAACCTTTCCACCCCACCAACGTTGTGAAAAGGCACCTCCTTGGTGGTCATGCTCACAATGTGGTGGATCTGGAAGTAGCAAAAGGCTGCCGTCTTTGGCAACACAGAACTCAACGTCGCCAACTTGCTTGACAATATCAAGCCTGAGGTTTGGCAGTGAGCTAATGCAGGGGCAGTTGGCCTGGAGGCGCTTCTCCCGTCAGTGACTAGCACTTCAGAGTGTTGCTTCGATTTTTTAGGGGTGATGGTCCTTTTGGGCCTATACATAATTTTTCCCAAATGATAAGTGCCACACGTGTGGCACGAAGCAATCCGGTCCTGACGGTTTTTACAACTAAAGTTGTCATCCGAAAGGAAAAACCCAAAAGAAAAACTGAAATTTGCCATCCAAAAAGAAAGTTGCCATAAAAAATGTTCGGAGTTGCCATGTGTTCGTGCCACACGTGTGGCACTTATCAGGGTCCTAATTTTCTTCTACTATCAATGCATGAAGAGATGCAAGGCTTGTGCGTTTTCTTGTAAAAAAAATACAATGATCTAAGCATCAATTTTTTAGGGGGTAGAAGGTTTATACCTTCTAAGGAATTTGCAACACCAGCAAAATTCTTTGCAACCAAATTGTGCAAGTCCTCTCCAGCCCAGATTGGGTAAATGCCTATATTGATTCCCAGACTGACAGCAGCACCAAGAGCAATGAATACAAATCTGTTTACAGCTGTATCAGTGAACTTCCCTGTGCTGTATCCAGAGACCATGACATAACCGAATGTTAGCAAGAATACACGAAATCCATATTCATAAGGCTTCATCTTTGGGTGCTGCTTTGCCAAGGTTGTACAAAAACCTAGCAGTCAAAAACATAAAGCCGATAGACAACAAGTTAGATACACTCGCATAACATGCACCAGGAAATGAACTCAGCATGCTTTTGATGCTTACCAACAGTGAAAGTGCTCACAACAATAATCACTTCTTCCATTTCCCCCAGGTTTTTGGCCGATTCAGCAATTGCTAGAGCAAGCCCTCCTGCAGTAAGTGTTCCTAATCCCCTATTGAAACCTCTGCTAAGTGTTGCACCTGCATAACAGTGGACCAAATTAATGAAGGGCAATAATGTTTTTGAATGTACACACCATGAAATTTAGCATTAAAAGCTCCATATCAGTGAGAGGCAGGTAAGACAAATACAAATTGTAAATATCTTCATACTTACATTCCATATCGAAATGGTATTATGCAGACCAGCAAAACTACAGGAGAAAGAAAGAGCCTTCACCAGTTGCTAATTAAGAACTGCACGTCAGAAATAGCATCTTTGGTCCATGTTAAGAACTGCATATCGCACGAGCGTGCATCTGTGTAAGTTCTACAACGGGTACTACAGCAAAGGGTTCCAGCCACTGAACTAGAATCTATAGTAAGAGAGTTCAGTGGTGCTTTCTAACGATCATAATGATAAGTTTAAAACATGTGACTAGGTAAAAATAAATAACGATATGTTGGTTCATAAAAACTTCAAGTACGGAGCAAGATATCCCATTAAAGGGCAGGCTTGCAACCAGCGATATACACTTCACAAATAACGCTACCATTAAGGCTGATTTCTGCATCACAGTGATACTATGAAAGATCAGCAAGCAACATCCAGGAAATGGTAGCCTTCCATCAGTTGCCAGTTAAAACATTAGGAATATTTGGTAAATTCTGTTTAGTAATTACCCCTCCAAACAAGATACATTTATTTAACTAGTCGTCATGGGTGTGTCTACCATTTCATATAATAAGTTCTGCAGCTGGTCCAAGATCAACGCTGGCCCAAGTAAAACTGTAGAACAAAATTTAGTGGCACTTTCCATCACTCATAGATAACTAAATTAATGGTGCTTCCTTGCAGAATAAAGCAACAGGCTCAATATTCAGAGTGGTTGGCCAGAAGCCCAGAATCAGTGCTAATATGGATCTGAGCAGAGAAAAAACAGAATCTGCAAGCAGACAGGTGGGGATCCACTCGCCCCGGTGATTATTCAAAAAGAAAAACAGAATCTGCAAGTTCACAATACTGTACAAACCATAGAAACACCTGTAACTTAATCGATCTATCTACCACCAGGTCAACTTCAACTCTCCATAGCAGGCAGCGCTGCAGAACTGCACTGAACATACTGTTAACATTACCATGCTCCACGGGTCCACTTCATAACAACAGAAGTCGAAGCTTGGAAGGGAAATGTTGAAGAAAGTGAAGAGAGGTGGATCAAATCGCTGCAAAGCACCGAGTCGGAGGGAGGGGGCGGCCGGATCGGAACGTGCGTACCGATGCTGAACTCGAAGACGACGACGGCGGTGAGGAGGGCCCAGACGGAGTGGCTGACGAAGTCGCGCGGCTCGCGGACGAAGGCGAGCAGCGACATGAGCGCGATGGCCAGCGCGACCTTGGCCGCGAACACGGGCTTCCGCGGGTCGGACAGCGCGAGCGCCGACATCTCCGCCGGCCCCGCGGCCAGCGCGCCCCACGCCCGCGCCGCGGCGCGCCGGAGCGCCCCCTGCTTCGCATTCCCGATCCCCTCCCCCGGCGGCCCTGGCAGGCTCCACGCCGACGAGAGCAGCGGGCATTCGCCCCGTTGGTCCTCCAGCGTCGACCACTGTTCCTCCCGCGGCAGGAGCCCGGCGGCGGCGGCGCCCATCCCCATCCGCCGGGGAGGTCGCTTGCACGAGGATCGGTGTCGGTGCAGTGCGTCCGTGAGTGCGTGCAAGGACGGACAGGTTCGGCTCGCGGAGACACGAGAGATTATATAGAGCTTCTGGTTACCCTTGGATATGGATGGACGGCTGATCACTAACTTAGCGAAAGAAGGGAATCATTACGCAGACGCGCCAGATTCTTCACCCCACGCGCAGGGGCGTCACGCATGACCAAGCGCGAGCATCTACCAGGCAGAAAACACATATTTGATCTATGGGCGAAAACAATTCAAAATTTAAACCGCTTTTGAAAAAAAAATCACGCTACCGATCCTTTCGAGTGGCGCCCGACAACAAGGCGCTGCACCCTACCGTGCAGCGTCTTTCCCTTAGACGCTGCACCCCCGGCCAGCGTAGCAGCCCGGGGCCTGGCACGGCCCCACATACAGCAGTGCAGCGCCTAACCGCTAGGCGCCACACCGTGTAATGTGCAGCGCGTATCGCTTGGCCGCTGCACTGTGACTTCAGCCGCATCGGGTCGGCCCCTCCCAGGCAGTTCTTCCCTATCTCCAGGGAGTTGTTCTCTGGAACAGAGAGCAGCGGCGGCGCCTCCTTCGGATCCCCCCACACCCCTTTCAGATCTGAAGATTTAAGTGGTGGATTCAATCTCCAATCCCTCCTACTAGGTAAACTCCTTCGTTTTTTTCTTTTCCTCCGTAAATTCGTTGCAATTTTAGGGATTTGTCCAAAATTGGGTGGAACCCTTGATTTGCTTGGTTTGGATCTTTATTTGTCCAAGATTGGGTGTTGTGATGAAGGATGTGTAGTCATAGTGGTATTATATGATTCTTGTTAGTGAAACCTAGATTGTTTTTTTAGATATATATGAGGTGCCTAGTTTTGTAGATAATTATGAGATGTTGTGTTTTGTAGCTATATATGAGATGTTGAGTTTTTAAGATATATATTAGATGTTGAGTTTATTTGAAATATGAGATGTTGAGTTACTTGAACACATATGACATACAAGATATATATGAGAATTTACAATCATTTATTCATTGTGTGAGGAGGAGATGTTTAGATTCTTGTAGATGAATACATATGAGATGTTTAGATGAACACATATGAGACGTTTAGTGTATACCGATATTTGAGATGAACTCATATATGTTTATTGTTTGGACTTTGTAAGGATGGTTTGGCTTCTCGACGATGCCTATGACACACGACACCGGGCCTACATGATGCGCGAGAAGGAGATGGTAATAATGAGTAATCTAAATATTTAGCAAATTTGCCTTTAGTTAAAATTGACATGCCCTAAGATTTTTCATTACTTGTTTTTTGCAAAAGCTTGAACCTCTGAAGATTCGGTATCACGGGGTCTCTGGTCCTGCCATGTCGTACGATGAGCGGTACACACCGTACATCCAGCAGGCAGGACTACTCCCGTGGATTCAGTTGGTCAACCGGTCCACGCAGAACCTCAACGCTCCACTAGTGTCCGCTCTTGCTGATCGGTGGAGGCCAGAGACGCACAGTTTCCATCTTCGGACTGGGAAGATGACCGTGGCGCTCGAGGATGTCTCCTTAATCACCGGTCTTGCTATCGACGGGAGGCCTCTCTATATGAGCACCGATTCTAATGGGTGGTGCCAGCAGATGACTGCTCTTATCGGTATGGCTCCTACCGAGGCTGAGGCTGATGTAGAGGAGGGAGAAGAGAAGAAGAAGAAGGAAAGGAAAGCAGCCGGAGCTACTTTCACGTGGATTCAAAGGAACTTGGCCAATTGCCCTGCGGATGCAACTGATGATGTGATCCAGACAGATGCTCGTGTCTATATGTGGTACGTTGTCTCGAGGACTTTGTTTCCTGACTCCACGGGCAATAACACTCCATGGATGTGGCTGAAGGCGTTGACCGTCTTCGATAGCAGATGGAGTTGGGGTTCAACGACTCTTGCCTACTTGTACCGACAGGTAGTTGGTTTGTTTTATTACCAACTCATTTCTTCATTAGCAATGTAACCTTGCTGTCAAGTTAACATTGTTTTCTTTCATATGTAGTTGGACGATGCATGTTGCAGGATCACAGATTGGGTAGGCATTGGTGGTAATCTTCTTCTACTTTCTGTATGGAGCTGGGAGCGTCTGCCTGTTGAACACCCGAAGAGCGTCAAGTTTAATCCTTGGGATGAAGATGACGAATTACAGCGCCCCACTTGGGCTTACAAGTGGGATGTGGTTTCCGAGATGACGAAATATGTCAATCTCATGTACCAAAAGTACATTGCCGAGTTGGACACGATTACGCCTGAGCAGGTAACGAGGACATTACTTCAATTATTTCTCATGCTTACCTGAATAATTGTCATCAATGTTGCATTGTTGTCCTATTTCATAGGTGCAATGGCATCCATATGGCTCCAATGGCACAGTAAGGTACACTCCAGAGTTTGCCATCAACCCGATGTGCTTGAGGGATAGGGATCTTTGGCTCATGCAGTGCCCACTGATATGCAAATGGGTGGTTGAGCTTCACTTGCCACGTCGCGTGTATCGTCAGTTTGGTCTGTTCCAGCCTCACCCGTCGGATTGGGTGGACACGGACAAAGCACTTCATAGGTAAGAGAGCATGAACCGTATTGACTAAGCATCGCCACTCCTTCTTGATTGTGCTAATGTTTGGTTTTCTACCATGCAGGTTGGACAGGAGAAAGCAGCGGAAGATAAAGGACTGGGACAAGCATCATGCTTCGTATGTTACCCGCTTCCATCTTTGTGTGGAGCAAGCTCGTAACAGTGCACGCGCCCAACTTCGTGAGCATAGCTCACTTGCTTTCGATAACTACCTATGATGGCTTCTTGAAAATACTCGAGTTGAGATATGCCCGTCGGCATACAATGAGGATATTCTTGAAGAACCCGTAAACTTTGAGGATCTATCAAATGGGAAGTACAACAAAGATGTCAGGGAAGGGCTAGGAGTCCCTGTTGTTCCGGTGATTAACTATGTGGTAAAGTGTTCCCTTCTTTACTTTCCCGTTGGTCGTATTACACATGTTTGAATGGCTAACGTGTTACTTCGTTCTCATGCGCAGCGCAACCAGATCAAGAAATCAGCTGATGAAAGCCAGTCTATTCTGGAGAAGACACCGGTTGGAGAAGGCATTGATGAAGGTCCACTACAAAAATTTCTCAAGGTACATAACGCATGCATGTGTCCATGTTACATATCTTGCGGAGTTTGGTATCTTATACACTTGTTCATGTTACAGCGCCAGGCCAAGAGTTAAGGCGGTTATCGAACCTTCTTGGTTGCCGTGACCCAGAATATGATGAACCATCTGCCTCTAGGTCTGGCACACCATCAGACCTTATCTCACCATGAGGGGGACGATGTGAGTTCCTCACATGCTTATATGGACGATGAGGATTCGGTCACCCAAGAGGTACAACTAATCTTTTAGATGTAATTCTCACTTGATTACGACATCGGTCTTTACCATATTGTTTCATTGTGTGATAGGTTGATGAGATTGATGACGACATTACTTTGGCGGAAGCTCAAGTTCGGTCCGCATACATGTTCAAGCGTAGGAAGCCTGTACGTCGGTATACGCCCACCGACTTTGACAATAGAGGCAACCCAAAGGTGGTCGCAGGGAGCTCGCGGATGGCGAGCTTGGATGATGAGACGAATGAGGAAGTGGAGGCAGAGGAGCCTCGTCCTAGCAGGAGGAAGAAGATTGCCAGCAGGCGTGGAACCAGGAGCCCGCGCACAAGGCATTAGTGCTTGTCGTTTTTATTATGAAATTGAACCTGTCGCCATTTCATTAGGTTGATGAACTTGTGAGGTTTTGTGATGTGTTGGTGAACACTTAGTAGTGTGGTACTTATGTTTGCGAACTTGTAGTAGTATTTGAATTGTCCTAAATGATGTGATGTTGAAGTTATTACTTGTGTTTGTTCAGTTTCTGCAGTTTACGGCACTACACTATCCTTTTGAATTGAAGTTGCTGCCAAAAGAGCTTCCGTTTCTGCAGTTTAGCAGTTAACAGCAGTGCAGCGCCCAGGTGCCACGCGCTGCACTATACTGTGCAACGCCCAATGGTCAGGCATCACACAGTATAGTGCAGTGCCCAGGCCTCAGGCGCTGCACATCTGGATGTGGATCCAGAGAGCAACAGAAGCTTTGCAGCAACATTTCTTGCCAAAAAAAATTCGAAGTTAGTGTGCAGCGCCTAATGGTAAGGCGCTGCACTATACTGTGTGACGCCTAACTGTTGGGCGTTGCATAGTATAGTGCAGCACCTGAGGCATTGGTGCTGCAGTGCTATTAACTGCAAAACTACAGAAACAGAAGCACTTTTGGTAGCACTTTCAATTCACTTGAACATCACAACACTTATAATAACTTGAACTACATAGCAATTTGAACAAACACAAGTAATATGCCGATGGGTTCATCACTTAAGACAATTCAAACATTACTGCAACTTCACAAACACAAGTAGCACACTACTAAGAGTTCACCAACATATCACATAACCTCACAAGTTCACGACATATTCATTACAAATTTAGGACTACTACGACATAGTTGACGACAAATGGCTTCTTGCCCTAGAAGATAGTTCATGACAAATACGGCATGTATGCATCCGGTTCCATGACAAGTGCACCGAAGCGAAGTCCCTACTGAGTCGAGCGAGGCCATTTCCCCTTCTTGTCACGTGCCTCATCCTCCTCTTGCGCCTTGCGAGCCTTTGCAAGCTTTCTTGCCCTATCCTCCTGACGAGCAAGTTTCGCTTGGCGTGCCCTCTCCTCTTGTCGTTTCTTCCGCTTGACAAAAGCGCGACCTTCGTGTTGGTGGCCATCGTTTGAGGTTCCTCCAGGCTCTTTCAATTCATACTTCCACTCATTGTCGTCATATAGAACATCTTCTTGGGAATCTTCCTTTCGTGATTGAAATTCCAACCATTCTTCAACCTTTGGTGGGAAATTATACTTGTGCTTTTCCTTGTTCTCACCAGCAATCTGCTTATCCGTCTCCATTGAGTACTTTAAAAAGTACACATTCATATTGTCAAATGTGTATTGAACTATTGTTGTCACGGGTAATGCACGTACACCCTTGAACACCTTATTGAAGCATTCTGCCATGTTGCTTGTCATTTGACTGTACCTCCGGCCATCTTCATCGAAAGCACGTGCCCACTTATTCCTTTATACAATGTTCCTATTGAGAAAGTCAAGACCACCGGGATCAAGTTTCTTGTGTGTGACCAATGCATTGTACAAGTTGGCAAACTGCCTGTCGGAGAAAGCGAGACAACAATCTTGAAGATCATCGGCCAACTCCTTGATACCATATGCCATATAGAAGTTTGCACAAAAGTGCCTCATGCACCATCGATGGTGCAACTTTGCATGTCTGGGAATGTCAACAACCACCACGCTTAGAATTCCTGGATGGCGATCCGATATGACACAAATTTCCCTGTCATACGGTAATACCCTTGTTCTCAATTGACGCAAGAACCACTCCAAGTTATCATTGTTCTCCACCTCAACCAAAGCGAAAGCCAAAGGCAACACCCGGTTATTGGCATCACTTGCTATTGCAACCAAAAGAGTGCCCTTGTATTGTCCGGTCAAGAACGTGCCATCAATGGCGATGACGGGCTGACAATGCTCAAAAGCCCTCACGCATTGCTTAAAGGCCCAAAATGCACGACCAAATACTCGGACGGCCCTCCCGTTGTGAATCAATGTTTGGTTCCCATGAGGGTCGACCACATGAACCATGCTCGGGTTTGTAGCGGCCATAGCTAGCAACAACCTAGGGAATCAGTTGTATGCTTCCTCCCAATTGCCATATAACATCTTGAATGCGGCTTGCTTCGCCTTCCATGCCTTGCTGTACTTGATCTTGTAATGAAAGATGGCTTTCACAATGTCAATGACACTCTTAATGCTCATTGTTGGAAGTGTGGATATTTGGTTGGAAAGCCTGTAAGCGATGAACTCGGATGTGAGTTGTCTATGTTGTTGGTACACAAGCTCGCCATCCGCATTCTTGTGCCGGCACATGTGATTTGGTAGACAACTCACTATGCGCCAAGTGGGACCTCCTTTCCATGGCCTTGCATGCACAATCCATGGACATCTTGGCACTTCACATTTAACCATGTAACGCACATTGACGTCCGAGTTGGCCACTCTATGTGGACGATAATGCGTAACCGAGTAGTTGTCAAGCCACATCTTCAATTCTAAGAAAGAATCAAACTCACAACCGGGAAATATCCCGTTCTTGCCATCTTCCAAATCACGGTGAGAACTTGGCCTAGCTCCAAGAGATATACATTTGCCACCATCCACAACGGCTTCATCCGCAAGACTAAGATCCTTGAACAATGGCGTCTTGTGATCCCGCCCGAATACCTTCTTGAATGCTTGGGCGTCCTTCGGCATGAACCCCTCCTCATCAACTTCTTCATCGGGACCATCATCATCCGAGTCCGATGCATATGGACGGGAAAAAGGGATGGATTGGTCCATTGTCTCTTGCACATGATATTGGTCGAGAGCACCCACATTGTTGTCATGGATATCAACTTCGTTGTCGTCCTGCTCATACTCATCATTCTCCTCTTCAAAAGCTTCACTACAAAAAAATACACTTCCGTGATGATACGTGTTTGTCACAGTAGGTCACGTTTTCTGTCATAAATGTACATCCATGACAAATTTATGACAGAATCAAGATAGTCATACCTGTGCTGTCGTAGAAGTGTTCCATGACATTACCAAAATTATCATCACGGAAGTGTCCACTTCCATGATGATAAATCGCGCGTCACAGAAGTGCTTTCGTCAAGGGTGACCGACACGTGGCATCCACCGTAACGGAACGCCGTTAAGCTATCGGGTCTGGTTTTGGATCCGATAACCCGTTAACAGCCCGAACCAATGGGGATTTTCCACGTGTAAAATCATCATTGGCCGAAGGAAACACGTGTCAGCTCCGTGTTGGCACAGGTGTCACTCATCCAATGGGTGAGATGCGCCTATGATATGTTAACACGTGGACCGGCCCAAAAGTGGCCCATAAAGTTTAAATGGGCTGGCCTAACTAAAGGCCCACAAGATTTTGTAGACCATAATGGGCCGACCCAGCTAAAGGCCCACAAGATTTTGCGGGCCATAATGGGCCGGCCCAGTTAAAGGCCCACAAGATTTTTGCGGGCCATAATGGGCCGGCCAACAAGATTTTTGTGGACCATAATGGGCCGGCCCAGCTAAAGGCCCACGAGATTTCGATGATATTAATGGGCCGGCCCAACTGTAGGCCCACAAGATTTTGAGGACCCTAGTAGGCTGGCCCATTAACTGGCTGCCACGTTCCGGGCCTAATAATGGCCCTTATGAGATCCCGCCCATTAAAAGCCTACCACGTTCTGGGCCAAATTATGACCTAGATCAGGTCCGACCCTTTAAGAGGCTTTGGGCTAAATTATGGCCCATATCAGATTCGGCCCGTCAACTGGACGCTATGCTTTTGGGCCCATTTGCTAAAGGCCCATTTAGTAATTTGGCCTGATATTAGTTTCGTCCTGTTAAGGGCCCGTTTAACATTTTGGCCCTATATTAATTCCGGCATGTTAAAAGCCCGTCATATAGTTGGGACTAACTACGACCCGGTTTGCATCCGGCCTGCTAGCAGCCGATAATCTGATTGGGCCAAACAAGGGCCGAGACAATTTTGGCCTGTTATAAGCCCATGATTTGATTGGCACATTCATGGCCCGGGGTCTATTTCGGCCTGCTGCCGGTCCGTGAGCTGTTCGGCACGTTTCAGGCCCAACCTACTTTTCAGCCTCCTAAAGGCCCATTGAGTTTTCTTGGGAAAATAGGGCCGGCGGTTTACTCGGCCTATTAAAGGCCCGAATCTACTAGTGGGCCAGTTTACATTTAGGCCTGTTAACGGACCAAGATGACGGGGCCCATGATGCGAATCATACAGGTGATTTGCATGACAGCCGTTTGGCTGGTTTACTGCGAAGATAGGATATATATACAGTAAAATAATTGCAGCATCGTGAATAAGAAAAAAACCTAGACTATACAATAAACAAATTATGACATATTACATCCACTGGGCATGAAAGTTCTCCACTATGATAATAAAGCACAAGCACACAGCGGATTACATACACTGGGCATCAAAGATCGCCACCAGTGCAACTAAACATGCTGACAAAATAATATACAAAACCGACATCACTTCAATAAAGTTCAAGAAAGGTTAGCCCTACTCGGGAGCTGCAGCGCAAGTAGCTAAGCAAGTTGGTGAGACTGCACTTGTTTGACACTTATATCCTCCTCACTCCAAAAGATAAACAAGCAGACATATGACAGGTTTTGCACATATAAGTATCAGTGCTGACAATTCATCACATTTCTTACTGACGAATAAAGTGACATAGTTTAAAATAGCATTAACACAATATGGTATTGTTTAGGTCAAGACATGGCAGGAAATGACATTGTGAAGGAGTTGGCAGCTTCACGACACCACTGGATTACAGATCAAGAACTCATAAGTATCGATGCTTAGTGTGCTGTCAATTTATCCCATTTCAAATTGGCAAAATAAGATCACTTGCTCTGTATAGTTTAATTTACATGGTATGAAGAAGGAACTTGGTTGTACAACTGAAAACTTAAATTGAGAAGGACAAACTTTTGTTTATGAACCGGAGTACATAATAAACTTTAAACATGCAATTTGATGCGAACACCAAAAATAAACAACTGTTGCAGTCATGCCTAACCAAGTATACACAACAAAGTTTGAAGGCTTGAGAAGGACAAACTTACATTATTGGTGAAGGCAGGCTCTATAAAGCCCTTGTCCATGCTGATGGGGGGGGGGGGCAATTCAAGAAGTTTACCACAGAATCTTCTTCATAAGCATTGCCTTTATTCTACATTTTGTTAAGAGTAAATATAGATGTGACAATATAAGAAAAAATGGAGAATATTTAAGATAAGATGAAGAGTGATGATACATAGCCAAGTAGCTATAAATGTATGTACAGCGATACCGGCAAAAGGTACAACCAAGAGCAATGCAGAGCTAAACTTCTTCAGTACCATTGGTGTTATCCAACCTTATGGTAAGAGTAAATATAGATCTTATGTGTAGAAAATGGAGGGCAAAGGAAAATAAGCGGCAGAGTGATGGTACATGAACAACTACCTGTCAATATATGTACACTAATAAAGGACAACAGGTACTTACAAGAACAATCCAGAGCTAAAAAATTTCATTGGCATTGGATATATTCTACACTAATGTAACCATTCATATAGATCAAATAATTTGGAGCGAACAATTGATAAGCAAGCTATCATGCATACTGCTGTCACATAATGAACCAGGTGTGTGTGCAATTACAGTGATACAGGACAACAGGTACTAACAAGAGCAAAGCAGCGGGCATCATATTTGCAATATCATATCGTTCTTTTCAAACCGGAATTCTTATTCGAGCAGATTTCCTGCAAAAAAGATCCGTAAGGCACATGCGGAAAAGTAGAAGTTCAAATTGTCATGCGATATCATAGACAGTACCTCATCCTCGGAACGAGACCAGTGCATAACAAGGTTTTTCCATTCAATGTCTTCTAAATTTAGCACAGGATACTTCACCAGAAATTCATTTATAGACTTGCCATCAAAGTGTGATTTCCTCAGGTAATACCGATACTGCTGCAATGCTTCCTTGAAAAGCGCAAGCAATCTTTGCTCGTCATGACTATCCAGATTGACCCTCGCCTACTTACAACAATGTAATGTAAATCATTGATGTGTTCAATCAGTAGAAAACAGGAAAATAATCACCATGAATAATAGCACTTACACGTAAGTGGGACAGGAAGATGTGAAAATGGTGTTTGTCTTCACTATAATCTTCCCATGATGGGAATATATGCACGTAGTCCCTAACAACATTGAAAGCATTGTCTTTTAAACTAGGAATAACTGGAATGGGGTTCCAATCTGCAGGAATTGGCTGTCTCTGCAGTTGAGATAAGTCTTCGACCGGTGGACTTGCTGTACTTTTTGCTGGATTGGGATTTTTCTGTGGTACAGCTGGTGCTATGGCAAATGAAATGGGTATACCTTTTGCTGGAGTGCAGGTCCTGTGTGGTGGGGCTAGTGGTGTGGCCAGTGAAGTATGGGTATAGTCTGCTGGAGTCGGTCCTACGTTTTGTGTCACTGGTTGTACAGCCAATATAAGTGGGGTGCTGTCTGATTTCTCCGGCACCACCACGTTTTTCAAGGACTTTGGTGGTGCTCCTTCAGGTTCGGCAATCACCCTCTTCCTTTTTGATGTCTGATGCACAAGAACAACATTTGAGTGGAAACATATGGTATGATGACAGATGAAATATGTATTGATAATGGATGGGCATGGCATCTCGACATATATGATGAGTAAACTAAGCAGATGGCGGTGCAACAAAGTAGAAGAAATGCAAGACAACATATGCAAGATACGCACAATCAATAAAACCTTGCCAAATTAGATCAGACACCTTGATGGGTGAACAAGACAGGCCATCTGCCTTTGACTCCTCGAGGTTAGAATAGTCATTAGAATCATATTCTGAACAAGAATCAACAAGTGGTGAGTGTATGAGTTTCATTGCATCCAGAATGGCACTCAATGCCTTGGTGCCAATTTTGTAAGTCATTGCGGTGTTTAGCTTCAAGAGTGGACTGCTGCTAGTGCGACACAAAGCAGCTACACAGATCATAGTGTAGATATAACGGGAAAACCGTAAGCATCAGAGTAAAAACAGCAAAGTGGAACTTGCTGGAATATATGTGCTAGTATTGCCAGTACAGCTAGAAAGCCTTTGGATACCAGCTCTCTTCAACTGAAGGTGCGGTACTGTTAATATCAGTGTAATTCTCAAAGGCGACACACCTCCCCGCATTTCCTTGCTATTCTTATAGGATTCAAGTGGGCAGGCCACTACAAATCCTATTCCCATGTTTACAAAATCCTACGAATCAAAGAGGCCCGACGAGTTCAAAGTGTCCATATCAACCGACCGTATAGACCTCTACACTGCAAATGTCCCTGCTCATATTCACTACAAGGAACATATTGTACTACTATCATACTCCCTCCGTTCCAAAATATAAGTCTTGGTAGAGATTTCCACTATGGATCACATGCATATGTATCCAGATACATTTTGGAGTGTAGATCACTCATTTTGCTCCATATGTAGTCCATGGTGGAATCTATACAAAGACTTGTATTTAGGAATGGAGAGAGTACTTATTAAAGAAGAACGGAAGAGGAACATGCTAAAGAAGAGCAAACTGATTTTGGATAATAAAATGTTCGTTGCGCAGTCCCACACATGATGAGCCAGAGCGCATTAAGAAAGCAACTCCCTGCTGTCTCTCTATATGTGGTGCACGTGCTTTTTCGAAAGTAAAGCAGGAACATTAGCTTACCAATTAAATGTTATCTGTTTTAGTAATATCAGCATCATATCAGATTCGTACTTGAGCAACAAGTTTGGAATTATGAGTGGCACGGTGTTTAGCTTGATGGATTCAGGAGCAGTGCTAAGCAGGTACGATGATGGTACTGAATATAAAGGCATGTCTGCATTTGGGTCAGTCGATCATTTCAGGCGGTTGGATGAAGATCCTATGTCTCCTAACCCTTCTTGTTCCTCATCTCTGATTCTTCCCATACACAACACCGCACGGGCCGCTGGCCGGACCATCGGCCCCCACCGCCTGTGTTCCTCTACCACCCCCCCCCCCCCCCCCCCCCCCTCAAGTTTTCTTCATTCGGCGAGGCCCCACCACCGCCCCCAACAACCAAAGTCCCCACCCAAGCGCCTTCGTTCGCACCGGCGAACTCCGACGAGCTCTGAAAAATCGACTGGCCCAATTTTGAAATTTAGTCTAGTGTGATTTAACTAGTGTGGAATATAAAAGGCGAAAACCATAAGCATTGGGAGTATAGTGTTGAGCGTGCCATGGCGGATCTGAAGGTGCAAACCGGACAAAGGCAACTTTGCAACCAATGTTTGCTCTCAACTAGCAAGTAAGTGATGGACAAGAAATCAGAGTAAAGCAGTGGCGATCTATTTTCTTGCTGCGATAAATAAGTTGAGCAGATACGAAAGAGTACCGCCTCTAGTGCGGCGCCGTGTATGCATCTGCTGAGAATTTGACGGTGTCGCGGTAGCGATGGCTGTCGACGGCGTGGAAGCAGATCTAGGAGGGTAGACGGTGGCGGCGGGGTGCGGTGGACGAGACGATCGTAAGAGTGGCGCCGGCAAGGTGGACGACGGTGGGGATGAAGCGAGAGGACGGGATGCAAGGATCCCGGTCCAAAGCCGTGGATGAGAGAGGTCGATCTCTTGTAATGGACAGCGGCGTCGGGGTATCAGCTCCGGCATGGTGGAGGAGGACGGCGGTGGTTGGGGTGGCGGACAGAGGAGGCTGCAGTGGAGAGGGTGTTTTGACGCCCACGGAGTACGAATGGGGAAATGGAGGTGGAGAGGAAGGGGGGATGTCGGTGTCAAAACCGGCGGATCTCGGGTAGGGGGCCCCGAACTGTGCGTCTAGGCCGGATGGTAACAGGAGGCAGGGGACACGAAGTTTTACCCAGGTTCGGGCCCTCTCGATGGAGGTAAAACCCTACGTCCTGCTTGATTAATATTGATGGTATGGGTATTACAAGAGTTGATCTACCATGAGATCAGAGAGGCTAAACCCTAGAAGCTAGCCTATGGTATGATTGTTGATGTGTATGTTGTCCTACGGACTAAAACCCTCCGGTTTATATAGACACCGGAGAGGGTTAGGGTTACATAGAGTCGGTTACAATGGTAGGAGATCTGATCATCCGTATCTTCAAGCTTGCCTTCCACGCCAAGGAAAGTCCCTTCCGGATGCGGGACGGAGTCTTCAATCTTATATCTTCATAGCCCGGGGTTCCGGTGGAAGGTATAGTTCGGCTATCCGAACACCCCCTAATCCAGGACTCCCTCTGTAGCCCCTGAACCAGGCTTCAATGACGATGGGTCCGGCGCGCAAATTGTCTTCGGCATTGCAAGGCGGGTTCCTCCTCCAAGTACTTCATAGAAGATTTTGAACACAAAGATAGTGTCCGGCTCTGTAAAATAAGTTTCAGGGAGAATAATAATATTACCACAAATCTAATCTGCTGACGTATTCCGTGGCGCGACACGCCACGACCAAGCCTTTATCCGAGTCGTTCAATTACCCACCTCAGCGTGTCATGCGAGGTGGTTTCCTTGGCATGTCTTGTTAAAGCAGAGATCGTGTCCCCTTATCACGGGATTCTCATCAACACGGGCGTGGGTAACCCAACCGCTTCTAGGACTCCTAGATCATAGGCAAGTCCAAACGGACACGGGGAGGACGCTTGATATCCACCCTTCTTTATAAAGGGGCAAAGCTTCTACTTTTCCCTCCCGTGCTCAATCGAATCCTTCCCCCACCTCAAGCTCAAATGCCCGAAGCTCAGGTCAGGTGCTCCGAACCTTCAGTCATGTCCGGATCCAGCCTTCAAGGCCGATGGATGCCCTCCTCCGTCTCGGAAGAGGACATCAAAAAGTTGAGAGAGGCCAGGTATCTGACCGCCGAAATATCGCATCGGCTGCCTCCCCGGGGGCAGGCCGTCCCCTCTCCCAAACCCAACGAGTGCGTCATGTTCGTCCCCCACTTCCTCTGAGGTCTAGGTTTTGCACTGGATCCTTTCGTCAGGGGCTTGATGTTTTATTATGGGCTAGACTTCCATGATCTAGCTCCGGACTCCTTCCTGCATATCATGACTTTTGTTGTCGTATGCGAGGCCTTCCTCCGGGTTACCCCCCACTTTGGTTTATGGCTCAAGACCTTTGAAGTAAAGCCGAAGATGATCGAGGGGCAACATGCAGAGTGTGGAGGCGCCTCAATACGCAATATGGCAGGAGCTTTGTGGCCCAAAGGTTCCATCCCAGAGGTGTCTGCATTGTGGCAACAGGAGTGGTTCTACATCACGACTCCTAGAAGCGCCAAGTGGGCGGCCGCCCCCGTTTTTCGCTCGGGCCCTCCGCCACGACTGATGTCATGGATCAGCAGAGGACTGAGCTGGGGTCTAGCCAAGGACGTGCCCTTATTACAAAGCCGCATTCGAGATCTCTTCGACGAAGATCTCAGTTTGGTCGTGGTAATACAAGTTATGCTGGTCCGTCAAGTCCAGCCTTGCAAACGTCGGCCCCTTCACTTGTGGGAGTTCAATCCCGAGGGTCCCCGTGCCATTCAAAATTTTCTCGGCCTGACGCACGAGGATATGTATAAGTTATTCTTCGGACCTCAAGTAGAGTGTCCGGAATTCACCGAGGACGTGGGCCTGAATAGTAACCGCGCCGCCGAACAGGTAAGGAATCTTCCGGCCGAACATATTATCTCTCCTTCATTACGAAGTTATTTCTGAGAGTTTGCTTTTTCGACCAGGACTGGCTAGCAAAGGCGAAGTTGATTCGGTGTTCGGCCCCCCTCCCTGAGGGTTTGGAGAATCCGGTATTGGAAAAGATGCTCCAGGCCGCACCTTGCCCGGATCCCTTGAAGGAAGACACTGTGGAGGATAATACGGGCAGATGCGGGCCCCCAATGCTGCCTATTCTAACCGAGGAAGCGAGCGTCTCCGTGAAGGAAGACGACCGGAAGAGGAAAAGGACCACGCCCGGGAATTCGGAAGCCGAAGCTTCCAAACGGGAGAAGAAATCTTCCGCCGGGGGCCCTACCTTGGGGGGTGCTGCTGCCGCACAAAGTCCGCGGGGGGATCAATTCTCTCGGGAGTCGTAAGTGACCCGAAAACTTTAATAGTACAGATATGCCATCCCTTTCTTCTGAGAAAATAACCACCGCATACATTTGTGCAGTTCGGGCCTTAGCCCCTCTCAAATGAGCTCGTCTTCAGGGGATCTTCTTCCAGAGATGATGGAGAGCGAGATGCCTCCTCCGGACTCCTCCGCTCTGGAAGCGGGCGACCCTGAAGTGTCGTCGCGGAGGGCCTCTCCGAGTTCGAAGAGGCCAGAAGGTGATCCTATTGATCCCCAAGGCTCCCCGTGTCCGGCTCCCGAAGAGAGTGGACAAAAGAGTCCGACGCGGTCTAGTGTGCGATTGGACGTTCTAAGGGAGTTGGTGGGGCGAGCGGCCATCTCAGACGATCACCGTGTGCTGATGAATATGGTGATGGAGAGGATATCGTCCGCCGAAAGCGGATTGCATGAAGCTTTTATGAGTCTACTGACAGGCTTTGAGGTACGTAAAAAAGGAATGTGTAATAGTCCTGCACATGCTAGGTGTGCCCTGTGTATATAGTAGCCCCTGAGACTCTGGTTGTCGTCGGAAACGATGACGAATGGAGGATCATATTCCCAGGTAATAACCATACTGCCTTTATGTGCAGGAGATGGAAGCTCCGGTGGCCAGCCGGACGAGCCAGTTTGCCCGTTTAGAACGGCCGTTGGATGCGGCAGATGCCGACATCGAGCTTGTTAACAGAAGGCTTGACGAGGCGCAAGGTAAGTATCCTTGTCTGGTAAACGCCAAATAGGAAGAGTATGATGCCAGTGTTTTTAACATGTTATGACTGCAGATGGAGCTGCCACTGTTGAAGCCTTGCGAGCGGAACTTGCCCAAGCCAAGGAACAAGCAAGATTAGGTAATGCGGCTGCTTTGAAGGCGGCCGAGGAGTTGCGAGCCGAGAAGGCCGCACATGGCGAGAGCCAGAAGAAGATGGCTAATATGGCCGTAGAGTTAAAAGCCGCCATAGACCGTTGCCGGGCTCTTGAAAAGGAAAACCAGGCAAAGGCATCGGACCTTGAGAAGGCTGCTATAATGGGAAAAGACCTCCGCTCTGCTATGAGGGCGAAGAGGGAGGAGCTGCGGGAAGCCAGGGATATTGTAGCCGGGAAGTCCTTTATGCTACAGAGGAAGTACGGAGATCCACGGTATGCCCCTCTGGATCGGCTGTGGAGTTCGGAGGATGAGTATATGGATTTGGCGGCGAGCGCTGCCGATGCGGCCAAGTACTTCCAGAGTCATACGGACCGCGAAGTACACTAGCTGTTTTGGAAGCAATTCCTTTCTCCTGAGCGTCCGCTTTCATTGACGGACCAATTAGCCGAATGGGCCGAACTGAATAGGTTGTCCGGACTCTCCATGAGGTCTGTTGTGGATCAGCTATGGCCTGGAAGGTCAAAACCGAGCAGCTATTTCAGCTTGGTGCAGCAGGTCCTCGATGTGGTTCCATGCATAAATGCGATGAAGAGGTCGGTGTGCATAGAAGGTGCACGGATGGCCTTTGCCCGTGCTAAAGCGTACTGGGCAGAGATGGATGCTACCACTGTTGCAGCGCAGGATTCGGCCATAGGTCGAAGGGCTGCTGAGCAGTACTTTGAGGAAGTATTTGAGGGTGCTCGTTTGATAGAGACCCAGTGCTAAAAAATATTATGTTTGAGTGACATGTAATCTCATTGTAAGTGAAATGCTTTTATAAATTTTTATGAGGCTACTTTTATACTTTTGCCTGAAAGTAATGTGATGCCTCTTGGGCGGCCGTTTATGTATACATGAGTATAACCTGAAAGATTGCAGTTGTCGGCTTCAACCCCATGCATATAATGCGGAGGTGTTCGCAGAAACACGCGTTCACACTTAACCCAACATCTTGGTCCTATTAAGGAGGTGATAGCGGAGCGAGCGAGGCTACCGGACTATAATGCTTTAACACTTTCACTTAGCCATAGGAGTTTGACAGTGGGGCTACTAGATAGCCCCTGGTGGCTCCGCACTCTCCCGATCCCGGGGTGCGTATATGCCTGGCCGGAAAGCGGCCCTTCGTTAAAGTGGAGGAATTCTAACATTCCCATGAGTCATCGAGTGGTTGACCAGTCTCACGCTAGATCATGACAGTCAGTTTTTGGCTTTCTCTACTGAGGTGCTCGTCCGGATAAACCAGGGCACAATCGCAGTAGTTCTCCTGGTGCTACCTTAGCCGGTAAAGCGGAACGTAAGGCACCAAAACGCAGGAGCCGGGCAAACCCAACATTTGACCAAAGACAATGATTCGGAGCTGATGCATATAGAGCCAAACTCGCGACGCCGAACACTCCCTAAGGTATTCGGTCTTTGTGGTATAAACCGGGCCTGAAGAATGGCCTTTGTAAGAAGCCCCTTGTGTCCAGGTACGTGCATTGTTCTGGCGTGGCCACATGCCAAGACGTCAGCATCCTACTCAACAGTGGATATGTATCAACAAGAGACAGTAAAAAAGGTTTACGCATTGTCTTAATCTAAAAAGAATCCTTGGGTCGAGTCCCTGCTGCACGTCTGCGCCTGTGTCTCCGTTGTGCTATATCCTAGACGGGTGTAGCACGATGATCATCTGTAAAAGAGAGGAATTTAGGTGAAAAGGTTGTCGTGCAAAAGGATAGTTTTCTAAAGAAACCATGTATAATTCAAGATAAGAAGAAATCGCCACTCGTCTGTGTGCGTTGAGCCCCTTGTACTTTTGAAAGATAGGGGTGTGACCGTTTATTCGATATGAGTAGAGGCGCCGGACTTGATTAGTTGTGACTGAGGTCTTGACGACCTATTGGATGCTTTTGCTTGTCCAGGCGCCTTTATTGTGCGGCTGCCAAGGCAGCCTCACTCTCTTTGGCGCGCAGAGATCGCTTGATACTTCCGTGCACTGAAATGATGCCACGAGGACCGGGCATCTTGAGTGTTAGGGAGGCGTAGTGTGGTATTGCATTAAAGCGAGCAAAAGCTTTGCGTCCGAGTAGTGCTTGATAGCCACTTTTAAACGGAGCGACGTGGAAAGTTAAATGCTCGCGACGGAAGTTATCGGGGGAGCCGAATATAACTTGTAGTAGGAGGGAGCCCGTACAACGAGCCCCTGGGCCTGGCGTTACTCCTTTAAAGGTAGTATTGCTATGGCGAATTTGTGTTGGGTCTAACCCCATCCCGCGGATTGTATCTTGATATATTAGGTTTATGCTACTGCCGCCATCGATCAAGACTCGTGTGAAGTGGTATCCGCCAATTATTGGGTCTAATACCAGGGCAGCCCATCCTGCATGCCGGGTACTTGATGCGTAATCGCGATGGTCGAAGGTGATCGGTTGGGACGACCAGTGGCGGGACTTCGCGGTGACAGTCACTTGGGTATATTTTTCAGGGAGTGCCGCATTGTTTTTTCTCTTGATCACGTGTAACACGTTTACTATTTTGACTTCGGGTGGAAATTTCTTTTGTCCCCCCTTGTCTTGCTTGGGAGGGTCGTCCTCGTCTTCACTTGGTGTATCCTCCCCCTTGTGTATGGCGTTAAGCTTGCCGGACTGCTTGAAGACCCAACATTCTCTGTGGGTATGATTACTAGGTTTGCTAGGGGTACTATGGATCTGACATACTTGGTCCAGGATTTTGTTGAGGCTGGACAGTTCATCCCTGGTGCCTTTGGAGGGCGCCTTTTGGTTTGACCGAGGGACTTTGAATCCGGCGTTTACTGCCGTGCCCTTCGTGCTGTCTTCTTTATTCCGGCATTTGTTATTGCTGTTGCACCGTGATTTCCCGTTTCCATCTCTAACTTCAGATGTATTGGGGTCGCTGGTGCTGCATCTGGCTAGCCAGCTATCCTCACCCGCGCAAAAGCGGGTCATGAGGTTTGTTAATGCGGCCATCGTTCTCGGCTTGTTTTGGCCGAGGTGTCTGGCGAGCCATTGGTCGCGGATGCTGTGCTTGAAAGCCGCTAAGGTTTCGGCGTCCGGACAGTCGACAATCTGGTTCTTTTTAGTAAGAAACCTATTCCAAAGCTTTCGGGATGACTCTCCAGGCTGTTGAGTTATGTGACTCAGGTCATCCGCATTCGGAGGTCGGACATGCGTCCCTTGAAAGTTTGCCCGAAAGGCGTCTTCGAGCTCTTCCCAACTTCTAATGGAGCTTTCGGGGAGGCCTTTGAGCCAGTGACGAGATGGCCCTTTGAGTTTGAGAGGTAAGTACTTGATGGCATGGAGATTATCCCCTCGAGCCATATGTATATGGAGGATATAGTCCTCAATCCAGACCCCAGGGTCTGTTGTTCCGTCGTATGCCTCTATGTTTACGGGCTTGAATCCCTTTGGGAATTCGTGGTCCAGCACCTCATCGGTGGAACATAGGGGGTGTGCGGCACCCCTGTAGCTGGGTGTGCTGTGTTGTTCGGATGTTTGTTGTGTTGCATTGTATGCTGGGGCGCGCTTGCGTGGTCCATAGATGGATCTTGTTGCACGGTCCTTTGGGTGCGAGCCCTCGCATGGGTCGCGTGTTGTATTGTGAGCGGCGTTGCATGCCGTTCTGCGGTGGTAGAGGGGTCGTTTATCTGATCGGGTGGCTGCTTTGATATTTGGTTGTGGGGGGTCTGAGGCCTCCTCATCGAATTCGGGTAGCAGCTTCCGCTTTGGGTAGCTCTTGGAGGGGCGATTGTCGCCGTACCTTGCTACGGTGTTGAGTATCTTGCTCCATCTGAATTGGAGCGTGTCTTGCGCGGCCTTGAGCCTTCGCTTCTGCTTTTTAAGGCTCCTCGCGGTGGCAACGAGCCTTTTACGGGCATTCTGCTGCTCCGGGTGCCTATCCGGCGTTATGTCGTCCGGACCATTATCCCTGATAGGTTTTTTTTGTTCAGTTTGATTATCCGGATTGCCGCTGTTCGGCAGTGGTTTGCCCTGCTCTAGCGCTGGGTCTGTGTGATCGCTATTTCTGTCGAGGCGGGTTTTGGGGCGGCGCTTGCGTCGCCGCTTTGACTACTTTTCGAGGAAACAATCCTTCGGTGCATCCCTCCGCTCCTCGTCGTCATCTTTTGGTGCGTCCACCATGTATACGTCGTATGACGAGGTGGCGCTCCAGGGCTCAATAGGCGCTGGTTCTTTATCGTCTCCTTCATCGGCGTCCATACCGTCAATGTTGTCGGAGTCGAAGTCGAGCATGTCGGTTAAATCGTCGACAGTGGCTACCAAGTGGGTGGTGGGTGGGCTTTGAACTTCTCCATCGTTCGAATCCCAACCTTGCTGACCGTAGTCCGGCCAGGGCTCTCCTGATAGAGAGAGAGACTCTAGTGTCTTCAGAATATCGCCGAAGGGCGAGTGCTGAAAGATGTCCGCGGTAGTAAACTCCATGACCGGCGCCCAATCGGATCCGATTGGCAAGGGCGCGGGGGGTTCAGACTCCGGAGAGGAGTCCGGCTCCTCGGAGTCACGAGTCTCGCGGAGTGCGGGGCTGGTGTTCGGCTCGATCGCCGTTGGGATCTTAGCCCCCGAGGCGGCGTCCAACCGCCCGTCCTCGATCGGCGCGGCCGGCTCCGAACTAGGGGTCGGAGCCGACGCGTGTGCGGCCTCCAGGGCACTGTTCGGCGGTAGAGCTAGATCATGCTCGTCGTGGCAGTGCGGCGCGCTCGGCAGTGGTTCGAATCCGTCGAAGATCAAGTCCCCGCGGATGTCGGCCGTGTAGTTTAAACTTCCGAATCTGACCTGACGGCCAGGGGCGTAGCTTTCGATCTGCTCTAGATGGCCAAGTGAATCGGCCCGCAGTGCGAAGCCGCCAAAGACGAAGATCTGTCCGGGGAGGAAGATCTCACCCTGGACTGCATCGCCATTGATGATCGTAGGAGCCATCGGGCCTGACGGCGACGGCACAGAGGAACTCTCAATGAAAGCACCAATGTCGGTGTCAAAACCGGCGGATCTCGGGTAGGGGGTCCCGAACTGTGCGTCTAGGCCGGATGGTAACAGGAGGCAGGGGACACGAAGTTTTACCCAGGTTTGGGCCCTCTCGATGGAGGTAAAACCCTATGTCCTGCTTGATTAATATTGATGGTATGGGTATTACAAGAGTTGATCTACCACGAGATCAGAGAGGCTAAACCCTAGAAGCTAGCCTATGGTATGATTGTTGATGTGTATGTTGTCCTACGGACTAAAACCCTCCGGTTTATATAGACACCGAAGAGGGTTAGGGTTTCATAGAGTCGGTTACAATGGTAGGAGATCTGATCATCCGTATCTTCAAGCTTGCCTTCCATGCCAAGGAAAGTCCCTTCCGGATGCGGGACGGAGTCTTCAATCTTGTATCTTCATAGCCCAGGAGTCCGGCGGAAGGTATAATTCGGCTATCCGAACACCCCCTAATCCAGGACTCCCTCAGGGGAACCATGTCTTCAGGGCGCGCTTGTCTCAAATGCGAGGAAATTTACAAACTTAGCCCCCGTTTCAAATTTCCTACATCACAGCAATATTAGTTGGTTGGGGATAGGACGGTAATCTCGCATACACCGAATATTTGCCGACGAGAGTTTTTTTTGGCGCCCACCGTGTATGAATCGGGGAGGGAGTCGATTTTGACCGAGGACACACTGTGTTTTGGCGCACACCGTGTATGAATCTGGGTGAGAGGCGGTTATGTCACGTTTGAGTGAAATTACAAACTTACCCCTATCGAAACCTATAGAAATTGAGCAGATAGGCTTTGCGTGGCAGGGATAGGCAGTAGTAATTTCCATCTTGCAGATTTTGGTTTCGGGCGGTTACTGCGACTTTCCCCGCTTCGTTCAAATTTTGCAGAGTGCACGTTTACCGTGCCAACTCAATTCGAATCCCGTTTGTATTCTATATTTTCGGGCGGGATCCGTTTTCGATTGGAATAAAATTCTATATACATCGTTTTTTATATATACTTTCAAAAGCACAACAAAGAATTCTGCTCCTTTATATGTATAATATGATTTACAAATACAATGATCTCAAAATCATAAGGTTGAATTCAAAAAATTAAACCAAATTATGTTCTACTAAAATGTATGGATCAGTAATATCTACATATTAAATAACATAGATGCACGTGAATTCATATGAGTATGCATGTTTGATAGATCAATTTTGGTTCGAGTATGGATTACATGTATCATCATCTCGAATTCAAATATTTGAATCCCTTTTATGTTCACTCCTTTCATGCCCATCTCTCTCGCATGCATGCTCCTTCATGTAGCTATCACTCTCTTTTCTCTAGCTCACCCGCACGCTCACTTCATGTTTCTCCAATCCTCGCAAACATGGTCTCCCGGCGTCTCCCTTGAGAAGTGTCATACTCTCCCTATCATTATACATTACACGGTTTTCATTATCTCTCACGTCTCTACCGTTCTCTAGTATCACTAGGTGCCTAAGCTTTATTTTTCACCGCCACACACAGTCTCCACTCGTCTTTCACTTTGTCTTCCTCTCTATGGGATTCTCTCACACACCCTATATGTCTCTAGATATGAATCATACCACTAAAATTACTCTCTCTCTCTCCTGTAGACACAACATTTGTTGCGGTCTCCTTTTCGTCTCCATCCCAGGCTGACATTATTCATTTGTTTACCGATCAGACAAACTCCCCCCTCTCTCTCACACACATACACAACTCCTGCTTCCACTCCCCTTCCCGACTACCGTCTCTCTCTCACACAAAAAACTCTCGCTTTCGCACCCCCGTCTCGTATTTCTCTCACCAAACATTTATCGACTAGCCTCTAGATAGGTTTATACACCCGCACACTCGTGCTTCCACTATCGCATACATGTCTCTCTCCCGCTCCTTGTATCTATGTAGATTTTTCTTCCCTTCTTGAGACACGCCCTCTCGATCGTGCACACACACACTATCGCCTCATTTTAAGCTGATACCTCTCGCACACACACTCTTTGTTTCTTTGTCACACATGCACTCCGTCCTCCTCCTCTCTCCCTCTCTCTCTCACACACATGGGCTTTTTGCAACAACTAGCAAGATGCCCATGCGTTGCACGGAATATAGGCCGTCCGATTTATATCTGACGGATAGGAACGAAACTATGGCAATTTACCCGCACTCCTCTCCACATTTGCAGATAAGGCCTTCCCTCGTTCATCCTTTCCCCCACAAGATCTTGATGTTCCGTGCAACGCACAGGCATCTTGCTAGTAAGAGTAGAAATTAGACATATACCACTTCTCGAATCTTGAAACCAACAACATTCCTCCCTTATCTCATCAAAACCGCCAAAGGAATATATTTTGAGTGAAACATAACATTTTTTTAGTGATATACGTATTTCAAAACTAGACTTTTTTTCTATCAAATCGGTGAATATGTATTAATCTACTCAGATCGTGTGGCAACGCATTGGCACATTGCTAGTAGTTATTATAATTTTGTGGATACCAGACAAACGGTCGAGTACATATACGAAGAGAAGAGGCGCACGCACGCAGTCGGTCTCTCGCTGTCTCGCACACACGAGTGCTACGTAAAGGCAACGTTAACAAATAAACCCTAAAAACCTAGGTGCACGATTGTTGCATTCGCGGGTACCGAGTACGTGGTGGAGCGCACCTTTGTAGGAATAGTCAGCTCGCGTGATAATTTGATCCATAGGAGTTGATGGTTGGGACCACAGGTGAACGACTTGGAGGCGGTGGCTCGCCAGTTGCCATAGATCGAGTAGTCACGTTTAAAATAGTATCATTTTTTAGCGGGGTTAAGAGTTTCGATTTTCAATGGCGCGTTATAAGTACTAAGTACTTTTTAGAACGATTGGTATGGAGCGAAAATGGAATTCATAGTACTACCTACTACGTACCTCCTTGGCGTATGGTTGTATGGGTTTATGTTGCGAGATGTTGAACCTGGTAGTTCTAGGGAAAATACTATGTTTAGATTTAGATGTTGGTTTTCAGTAATGAAAATCGGAAGGACCACAAGTGAACGACTTGGAGATGTTGAAACTGTTGAACATGCGTAGGAAGCGAGCAAGGCATGCTTTCACTGTCGCTGATCCACGGGTGTAGATGGCGTCGAACTCATCACCGGTGATGGTTCTAACGTTGTACTCACCGCCGATCATGGAGATTTGGGATGCCATGGATTTGGGAGGAGGGTTAGGATTAGTGGAACTGCCGTAATGTGAAAGGACGGGACGACTGGGAGCGAACTGTTGTAAGGTACTGTATTAGTAGAAGACGAGGATGAGTAGGGCGTGCGAACGGTGTGGGGATGCTGGCTTGCCCGGCGGATAAACGGCTGCAAGACCCCAAAGAGTTCTCGAGAACTATGCAGGACCCACTAGATGTCATGTCTACTAGACCCATATCGCAGGCCTGACGGTATAGCTTCTGCCTGTTCGCACGCCATGCCGGCGCGTGGGTAACTTCACTTAATTTCATCAACCGTCGCGCCTCCCACGACCTTCGCCTCCCTCGTGCGGTCGTGCCCTTTGAGACTTCCACCGGCTATAAATGAGCAATTTTTTTCCTACTCCGCATGCATGATACTCCCTTTGGGCCTTTTTACTTCCGTCAACCGTTTGCAAAGTGTCTGACCAAATTTATAAGTACTAAAATTATCAACATCTACAATATCGTTTCTTGTTTTGTGACATATCAACCAATAAGAGATGTGGGCGGTGCATGCTTTTAATGACTTGAGACTGCCAAACATGACATGAAGTGGTTAGTTCATATGGGCCCAACAGGGGTCTGTCCCACATGTCAGTGATGCAACTGGACCTGCAGTTAAGTCAGTGCAGCTCAGTCCATATCTTACATAGGTGTGGCATTGCTCGTTATAAATACTGCGCCTCCCATGGCATCACTATCTCCTCCCCCTCACGTTCACGTTCATCACTATCTCCTCCCCTCCCTCTCACGTCGACCACCATGGCATCGCCCCCAAGCCCTAGGAGCCCATCGCTGCACCGCGCGGACGGTCACGCGTCGCCGTTCCATTCCTCGCCGCCACTAGTCGAGGAGGACGCGTTGGAGTTCCGCTCCTCGCCGCGACGCGACGCATCGCCGTTCCATTCCTCGCCGCCACTAGTTGAGGAGGACGCGTCGGTGTTCCGCTCCTCGTCGCGACGCGTCGAGGTCGATGCGTCGACGTTCCCAATCTCGCCAACACGTGCGTCGGCACCCCACTACGAGGAGAACGCCGCGCCGCCCACTGAGCCCCCCCAGCCTTGAGGAGCTTTGGAAAGAAATGGATGTCACCTTGTGGGAGGCTTTGCCTCCAGTAGAGCGCGCCAAAATAGAGGCAGAGAAGAAGGCCGAGGAAGAGAAGCGCACCACGGAACAAGCTGCCTGGGAGGCCTATGTCGCGTCCGAGAGAGTCAGGCAATTGGCTCTTTGGCAGAAGGCTCGTGCGAGGGCCGTGAGGGTGACGGAGGACGCCCGTGCCGACGCCCTGAGTGCAGTCGGGCCCAAGCGCCTCATCTACGCTTGGCGGTACGTGGACCGGGTGCATGCTTCCAGCGAGGAGGAGTATCTGTTGGCCCCGGATCACCACAACGGTGAGACCGCGCTCGCCCGCCGGCAAGCCACCAGTCAGCACCTTGCGAGTTGCGAGGCTGAGGAAGAGGCGTTGTGTCGGCGCGCTGGGAAGCGGCCGCGCACCAGGGCACTCGTGGCGCGCTGCAAGCGCTCCCGTGAGCGCCGTGGCTTTTAGTAGGAGTACAATTTTTGTTTCGTAAGGCGATCTCATTAGTTTTGGGATGCAAATGATAAATCCCGAACGTTTAGGAATTATTAGCGTCCTTAATTAAGTATGTAAAAGGGAAAGTTTGGAAACCTTGTGTATTCGTACGCATTTTGCAAGTACGTGCATATAGCACAAACTTTACTACTTCCTCTGTCCCATAATATAAGAATGTTTTTGACACTAGTGTAGTGTAAAAAACGTTCTTATATTATGGGACGAAGGGAGTATATACTATCGCACTACACGTCTCTCTCTATATATGCTTGCAGACCGTGCTACTCCCTTCGTCCAGGTCAATAAGTCATCTTTGGTTGTGCACCGTGACCAAGAAGGAGGGAAGACTTATACACCTAGACGGAGGGAGTACTACTATTACTTATGTACGTGCAAATGCACGTTTTAACATTACGATGCAGTTTTTGTAAAAGTAGAAAAACAACACTAGTCAAGCTTGTGAAATGATTCAATGCAAAAAAAAATGCAAAAATGCTCGTTTGATTGTTTACTTTTAGCTTCATTCTCTGTGGTTATTTCTCTGTTGTACTTTGTACGGAGTATCTCACTGGTCGGAAAGGCATGCAAATTCCCAAACCGCTTCCTACACCCGTATCGAATTTTTTGCCTAACAAGTTGTGCCGTGCAATTGGAATTCCAACTTGAGTACTACTACTAGTAGGAGTACCAGGGGCCAGTTCTTTTAGGCTTCTAGATTAGTAATCCCATAACTACTACCTTCGTCCTGGTTTATTGGTCCCCATTGTAATCTGTGTCAAATTTTGATCATAAATTTAACTAATGAAATGTTAGTGCATGTTACATGCACTAACATTTTATCAGTTAAATCTTTGGTCAAAATTTAGCACAAATTACAATGGTGAGGAATAAACCAGGACGGAGGTACTACTAGTACTAGTAGCTTAGAAGCCCTAATAAACGAGTGAGGTGCCTTAATGTTAGTCTCCACTGTGACTAGTCTTATGGGAAAAGCTGGGGAAGCCGCCAAAAGAACTGGCCCTAGGAGTAGTAGCTAGGGATATTAGGAGTAGTAGCTAGGGATCGAGTGTGTGGGATGAACCGTAGAAAGTAAATGCAAAGAGATGAAATGCAAAAAAGACGGAGGGATGTGATGGTTGCTTGTCCGTTTATTTTACCAGGCCACTTATTACTGGGAGTGGTTGGGTTTTGTGATATGACGGCTTTACTGCCATGCCACGAGCGGGGTGAGACTCCCGTGTAGAGCCGCCCTCTACACTAGTACGACTACATCGGTCATGGTTTATCCCCCATTGAATTTTACTGAAGTTTTAACTGACAAAATGTTAGTGCATGTCAACAAAAACAATATCGTTGGATTCGTATTTGAACATAGTTTTCAATGATACTCCTATAATTTTAGGTGACATGCATCATCATTTATCGTACTTTATATAATGTTAGTTCAATTTTTGGCCGTACTAATCTATAGTAAGGTGCCCGTGCGTTGCACAGAAGAGTGAAATGCATTGATCGGGGAGTTGTTTATTTTGACAAATGATATGGGGGTCATATCATGTGTAACGAGTATCGATAGGTTTGTTCGGATATTATTTCATCACTAGATCTCACAAACATCCGGGTGAAATAGATAAAAAGTATCTTTTGCAAACAAAAGCGTTCAACTGTTCAACCCGCATCCAAAGCTTGTGAAGAAATAACTCTTATTGTGCTTTGCATGAAATGATCTTCAAGAATTAGTTTTTGAGTATCCATTGTTATACATGTTGGCTACAGATGACATGGCACTTTCTTATAGAGTCACGTCCAATCCATTTGAGTTAATTGCGTGTATGATTATCCCTCTATAAAAAGTTAATTGCATCCTTAATCTTGTATTCTAAGTACTCTGTGGGTTCCACTGTCAGTACAGTGTACATGACTTGCAGGCTGGCTACAGATTCGTACAGAAAGTTAAAAAGAAACAAATCCATGACTTGCAGGATTGGAGTTAGCACCGATGGTGGTTCGTAGTCGTTCCACGCTCGGGCATTGAAGTTTGTAACTATTTTAGATTAGAACATACTACTCCTCCGGTGCTAGTAGTAGGGCAGAGTCCTACTCCACTACTACTCTACTCAAGCAAGTTAGGGCATAGTAGCAGGTACTGTAGGGAGTACCAGTATTGTGATCACTCAAGCAAGTTGTCTGACTTCGATATGACCCTACGTTGCTGGTATGTGTCTCGTAAGTCAGGCGGTGTGCTGTAGTCATCATCACCTGTCCACTTCCCGCAGCACATATTCGCTTCTCCATCTTTGTCCGCTCTTCCATCCCCGCTAAGGCACCTCCCCCCTCTTCCAATCTTCCATCCCCGCTAAGGCGCCTTCCCCCCTCATCCGAAACCCAAGCACTAACAATGGCAGAACCGAGCAGCGTCCGCCGAAAGAGTGGTTGGAATTCGCTCCCCACAAAGGTAGTCAAGCTCATTATTTCGCGTGTGGACAATCTCAGTACCATGCCGCTCGCCGTGTGTTCCTCGGTGCTGTACCGTTTACTCAAAGCCCTCAGGCCGGAGCTTTTTAAGCCAGCTCCTTGCTTGCTGATGCCGCCTGATCTCCAGAAATGGTGTGTCACACAGCAAACGATCGTAGGGTGGCGAGCATCAACCCCCTTGACTGCGATCCTATCCCCGTCACCCTCAACTACATTAACGGTATGTACTAGGTTTGCATGAACACGTCTTGGATGGTGCTCGTCGATGGTCGCGGCAGCTGGATGCTCGTGGAGGTCTACACCCGGCGATTGATCCCCCTTCCTTCGATTAACACTGCACTGCTTTGGCACTGTGGCCCAGAATACTCGTAATCTTACAGTAGCCAACATGATACCAAGTTTGATTTGCTCATGGTTGTAATCTGCCAAGTGCCCACAAGATCTGCGAATTATAAAGACTTTAGGCTAATTGCATTCTTCAACCGCGGTCTCTCCTATCTGACAGGTCACTGCGGTAAGTGGATAAATCTACACGTCCATCGCAGGATCATACATCCTCCATGGTTCTCTGATGCCATTGAACACAAGGGCTTCATTTATGCTGTCGACTCCTTCTATGGCTGGACATATTGCTGGCCTACTCCAGTCATCGCTATAAACGGCTGTTACAAAAGTATGTTACTTCCCTATGATATCATGATGGCTTGCTTATATTACTGTCAACATTTACTGAAAAAATATTCATGCTCATAACACGCTGTTCTTAAGATTGACTACATCAAGAGCCCTTTTTTATTTGACTCCAACTTTTTTTATGTTACTTTCCTATCATATCATGATGGCTTGCTTATATTACTATCAACATTTACTGAAAAAATATTCATGCTCATAACATGCTGTTCTTAAGATTGACTACATCAAGAGCCCTTTTTTATTTGACTCCAACTTTTTTTGTGGGTTATTTGACTCCAACTTGATATGATGTTGTAGGCCGTCTAGTGTCCCTATCCTTCCTAATCCCAGAACCTTCCAAAGAAAAGCGGCATGGTAGTTGCAGGTGGTTCCTGGCTCGATCAGAATCGTTCGCACATACCGGACGTGTTGTTTCGCGGAATACAATCACAGTCACTGCAAGGTCTTTGGGTAGGATCGCAGCTTCTCTGGGCCTTCAGGAATTTTTGACTGGAGGTTGGTAAGTGGCCTTGGTACACACTCTCTGTTTTTCCAACTAAATTATCCGATTAACCAGGAGATAACCTACGGCAAGGATCATGATGGCAGCGCGGTTTCGTTCATCAGGCAAAATTGTGTGTACACAGCGTACCATGCGTCTCTGCATGCACCATACCCTGATATGTGCCGCCACGCTCTGCAGCCCAAAGCAGGAGAGAGGGTCGCAAGTATTATACTTCGACCTGCTGGCTGGAGTTTCCCCTGTCAGGCACCCATCTGGTTCAAGCTGTCAGCCAATCTCCACAGCTTAATAAATAGTAACATCTAACTGAGCCAGTTAGTTAGATGCGTACACTTGGTGTAGTAGGATCTTTATTTAGTTTGATGCATACACTTGCTCTTTTTTGGTAGCCCTTTTGTAATGATGGCTGATGTTTGGTTTGGAAGAGAGAGCCGCGTCTTCACTCTTCTAGCCCGCTTACTGCTTCTGTTGCACCCCCAGCCCTGGTTGCTGCTGCTGCTGCTGCTGTTTTCAATGTACAATCAGTAGTATATTTCGTCTGTTGGTTGAATAAATGTGTTGTTAGAACGGCAAACACAATGTTTTGGAAGTCGTTGCACGGTTCGATCCTTTAGTGCCCCGTACCGTACATAGCGCATACTATTTTTCGTACGGAACACATTTTCCACTTGTTGATAACATGTAGCCCACTAATGAAGGCCCAATAGAGAAGCCCATAATTAACTGGAAGGGAGGCTCTCACATGAATCCGGCCCAGGTACATGCTCATGGTCCCCTAAACATAAATAAGTAAATAAATAAATAAAGCTAAATGTTCATGCACCAGTTCTTTAAATTCACGATTTAACAGGAGGATATTATTTCCTATGATAGTGTCGTTACATTCAGTCGATATTATTCTTCGGCAAAGATAGCGACCAGTCATCTTTCTCCCAGCATTTTCTTCCTGCAACCAGCGGACCCATGCAAATCGTAGTCAATGTCGTAAATAGATCCGGTCCATTTTTATTTTTCAATAAGAATGTCCAACCCAGCCCAGCACATTGGCGACATCATTTTATCCTCCGCCTTGGTGCGCTCGCCGCGGCGCCGCTGTTCGGCCCTGTCAACATAGTTTTTTTCTTTCTAAACAGTCCCTGTCAACATAGTGAATCGGGGGAGGACTGTAGTTGTGAGTATGGCAGTACGGACCCACCAGGTCCACTCCCGAACACAAGCAAGCGCCTCTTTTACTACTTAGATGAACCCCTCGTTTTTTACTCTAATCCACCCTACTGATATCTGGGACCCACATCATTTTCAACGTATAGTCAATTAATGACAGAATTGCACAACTTTTTTTAGTAGTAATTTGGAGGAGCAGGCTATAAACTGGGTTGTGCGGTCTCTGTGGCCCGTCTAACAACATGACCAGCCTAGCAGTTTTTTCTTTGGGAAAATAGGTAGCCCAGTATTTCTTTTTGAAGAATACCAAGCTAGGCCTATTTGTTTTCTCCGACTTACTGGGCTGCAAATCTTTCAAGATGAGGAGGGGTGCATTTCGGCCTGGCCGAAGAGTATGGTCAGTGTTTGTTAAAAGTAATATCAAAAGGGGTTGAAAATTCCAAAAAAATTATAGCAAATGGGATATTAGTTTCTTTTTTTGTTTTTGTTCTTCACAGATATCTTATACTCCCTCCGTCCCAAAATTCTTGTCTTAGATTAGTCTAGATATGGATGTATCTAATACCAAAACGTGACTTGATACATTCGTATTTAGAAAAATCTAAGACAAGAATTTTGGGACGGAGGGAGTATTTCATTGGATTTAACATGACATAGTACTAATTTATTTTTAAATTTGTTTTAGTATGGCTACTAATTTTTGGATTTTGAATATTTTTTCCCCAGCAAAAAATTGCGAATTTTCAAAATTTCCCACATATTTAGTTAATTTTTTTAACCCTGGTACTGACCAGTAAATGAGCAGCAATTCTAAAAATGGAAAAGGTCTGCAATAAATTCCATATGAATTAGGAAATGAGTAAAAATTATAAAAATAATAGCAAATGGGCTGTACACGCCACATATTTTGAGGCTGACTTGTTTATGCAAGGCTTTGTCAGTTAAGACATGATTCTAGCAGCAGTGACTGTTGGATTTCCATCCAATGGCCGACGTGCTTCTTCAATCTCTGATCTTCCTGCTCCACCCTCCTAAACTAGCGCTGGCGGGGCTGCTTGCTCCCTCCTCTTGTGGCCCGCTATGATGCCTGCTACCTCTTTTAGCACTGCGTTGGTTTTCCCCGAAGAGGAAGGGATGATGCAGCAAAGTAGCGTAAGTATTTCCCTTGGTTTTTGAGAACCAAGGTATCAATCCAGTAGGAGGCTACGCGCGAGTCCCTCATACCTGCACAAAACAAATAAATCCTTGCAACCAACGCAAATAGGGGTTGTCAATCCCTATAGGGCCACTTACGAGAGTGAGATCTGATAGATATGATAAGATAATATTTTTGGTATTTTTTTATGATAAAGATGCAAAGTAAAATAAAGGCAAAGTAAATAGCAAAGTAGTAGGAGATTAATATGATAAAGATAGACCCAGGGGCCATAGGTTTCACTAGTGGCTTCTCTCGAGAGCATAAGTATTCTACGGTGGGTGAACAAATTACTATTGAGCAATTGACAGAATTGAGCATAGTTATGAGAATATCTAGGTATGATCATGTATATAGGCATCACGTCCGAGACAAGTAGACCGACTCCTACCTGCATCTACTACTATTACTCCACTCATCGACCGCTATCCAGCATGCATCTAGAGTATTAAGTTAAAAACAGAGTAACGCCTTAAGAAAGATGACATGATGTAGAGGGATAGACTCATGCAATATGAAGAAAACCCCATCTTGTTATCCTCGATGGCAATAATACAATACGTGCCTTGCTGCCCTTACTGTCACCGGGAAAGGACACCGCAAGATTGAACCCAAAGCTAAGCACTTCTCCCATTGGAAGAAAGATCAATCTAGTAGGCCAAACTAAACTGATAATTCGAAGAGACTTGCAAAGATTACCAATCATACATAAAAGAATTCAGAGAAGATTCAAATATTATTCATAGATAGACTTGATCATAAACCCACAATTCATCGGTCTCAACAAACACACCGCAAAAAGAAGATTACATCGAATAGATCTCCACAAGAGAGGGGGAGAACATTGTATTGAGATCCAAAAAGAGAGAAGAAGCCATCTAGCTACTAACTATGGACCCGTAGGTCTGAAGTAAACTACTGACACTTCATCGGAAGGGCTATGGTGTTGATGTAGAAGCCCTCCGTGATCGATGCCCCCTCCGACGGAGCTCCAGAACAGGCCCCAAGATGGGATCTCATGGATACAGAAACTTACGGCGGTGGAATTAGGGTTTTGGCTCTGTATCTGATCGTTTGGGGGTACGTGGGTATATATAGGAGGAAGAAGTACGTCGGTGGAGCAACAAGGGGCCCACGAGGGTGGAGGGCACGCTTGGGGGGGGGGCAGGCGCGCCCCCTACCCGTGGCCTTCTGTTAATTGGCTTGACGTAGGGTCCAAGTCTCCTGAGTTGTATTCGGTGAGAAAATCACGTTCCCGAAGGTTTCATTCCGTTTGGACTCCGTTTGATATTCCTTTTCTTCGAAACCCTAAAACAGGCAAAACAACAATTCTGGGCTGGGCCTCCGGTTAATAGGTTAGTCCCAAAAATAATATAAAAGTGGATAATAAAGCCCAATAATGTCCAAAACAGTAGATAATATAGCATGGATCAAAAATTATAGATACGTTGGAGACGTATCAAGCATCCCCAAGCTTAATTCCTGCTCGTCCTCGAGTAGGTAAATGATAAAAACAGAATTTTTGATGCGGAGTGCTACTTGGCATAATTTTAATGTAATTCTTCTTAATTGTGGTATGAATATTCAGATCCGAAAGATTCAAGACAAATATTTATATTGACATAGAAAATAATAATACTTCAAGTATACTAACAAAGCAATTATGTCTTCTCAAAATAACATGGCTAAAGAAAGTTATCCCTACAAAATCATATAGTCTGGCTATGCTCTATCTTCACCACACAAAATATTTAAATCATGCACAACCCCGATGACAAGCCAAGCAATTGTTTCATACTTTTGACATTCTCAAAACTTTTTCAATCTTCATGCAATACATGAGCGTGAGCCATGGATATAACACTATAGGTGGAATAGAGTGGTGGTTGTGGATAAGACAAAAAGGGGAAGATAGTCTCACATCAACTGGGCATATCAATGGGCTATGGAGATGCCGATCAATAGATATCAATGTGAGTGAGTAGGGATTGCCATGCAACGGATGCACTAGAGCTATAAGTATATGAAAGCTCAAAAAGGAACTAAGTGGGTGTGCATCCAACTTGCTTTCTCATGAAGACCTATGGCAATTTTGAGGAAGCCCATCATTGGAATATACAAGCCAAGTTCTATAATGAAAAATTCCCACTAGTATATGAAAGTGATAACATGAGAGACTCTCTATTATGAAGATCATGGTGCTACTTTGAAGCACAAGTGTGGTAAAAGGATAGTAACATTGTCCCTTCTCTCTTTTTCTCTCATTTTTTTCATTTGGGCCTTTTCTCTTTTTTATGGCCTCTTTTCTTTCTCTTTTTTTTCATCCGGAGTCTCATCCCGACCTGTGGGGGAATCATAGTCTCCATCATCCTTTCCTCACTGGGACAATGCTCTAATAATGATGATCATCACACTTTTATTTTTCTTACAACTCAACAATTACAACTCGATACTTAGAACAAAATATGACTCTATATGAATGCCTCCGGCGGTGTACCGGGATATGCAATGATTCATGAGTGACAAGTATGAAAGATTTATGAACGGTGGCATTGCCACAAATACTATGTCAACTACGTGATCATGCTAAGCAATATGATAATGATGGAGTGTGTCATGAACGGAACGGTGGAAAGTTGCATGGAAATATATCTCGGAATGGCTATGGAAATGCCATAATAGGTAGGTATGGTGGCTGTTTTGAGGAAGGTATATGGTGGGTGTATGATACCGGCGAAAGGTGTGCGGTATTAGATAGTCTAGCAAGGGTGGAAGGGTGAGAGTGCGTATAATACATGGACTCAACATTAGTCATAAAGAACTCATATACTTATTGCAAAAATCTACAAGTTATCAAAGCAAAGTATTATGCGCATGCTCCTAGGGGGATAGATTGGTAGGGAAAGACCATCGCTCGTCCCCGACCGCCACTCATAAGGAAGATAATCAATAAATAAATCATGCTCTGACTTCATCACATAACGGTTCACCATACGTGCATTCTATGGGAATCACAAACTTCAATACAAGTATTTCTCAAATTCACAACTACTCAACTAGCATGACTTTAATATCACCATCTCCATATCTCAAAACAATTATCAAGTATCAAACTTATCATAGTATTCAACACACTCATAAGAAAGTTTTATTATTAATCTTGTATACCAAGCATATTAGGATTTTAAGCAAATTACCATGTTATTAAGACTCTCAAAATAATCTAAGTGAAGTATGAGAGATCAATAGTTTCTATACAACAAATCCACCACCATGCTCTAAAAGATATAAGTGAAGCACTAGAGCAAAATTATATAACTCAAAAGATATAAGCGAAGCACATAGAGTATTCTAACAAATTCCAAATCATGTATGGCTCTCTAAAAAGATGTGTACAGAAAGGATGATTGTGGTAAACTAATAAGCAAAGACTCAAATCATACAAGACACTCCAAGCAAAACACATATCATGTGGCGAATAAAAATATAGCTCCAAGTAAAGTTACCGATAGAAGTAGACGAAAGAGGGGATGCCTTCCGGGGCATCCCAAGCTTTGGCTTTTAGGTGTCCTTATATTATCTTGGGGGTGCCATGGGCATCCCCAAGCTTAGGCTCTTGCCACTCCTTGTTCCATAATCCATCAAATCTTTACCCAAAACTTGAAAACTTCACAACACAAAACTTCAAGTAGAAAATCTCGTGAGCTCCTTTAGCGAAAGAAAACGAAAGACCACTTCAAGGTACTGTAATGAACTCATTCTTTATTTATATGGGTTTTATACCTACTGTATTACAACTTCTGTATGGTTTATAAACTAATTTACTAGCCATAGATTCATCAAAATAAGCAAACAACACACGAAAAACCGAATCTGTCAAAAACAGAACAGTCTGTAGTAATATGTAGCTAGCGCAAGATCTGGAACCCCAAAAATTCTAAAATAAATTGCTGTACGTGAGGAATTTATCTATTAATCATCTTCAAAAAGAATTAACTAAATATCAATTTCCAAATAAAAATGACAGCAGTTCTCGTGAGCGCTAAAGTTTCTGTTTTTTACAGCAAGTTCAACAAGACTTTCCCCAAGTCTTCCCAACGGTTCTACTTGGCACAAACACTAATTAAACACAAAAAACACAAACAAAACATAGGATAAATAATTTATTTATTACTAAGCAGGATCAAGAAGCAAGTAATAAAAATAAAATTGGGTTGCCTCCCAACAAGCGCTATCGTTTAACGCCCCTAGCTAGGCATAACAAGCAAGAATAGATCTAGGTATTGCCATAATAATAAGATAGATTGTTAAAACTCATTTCATATTCTCTATGTTCAGCAGCAAGTTTTCTTTGAGGCAAGAAAAAGTAATCAAAAGGGCTAAATTTGTTGGGACAAAAGTCTCCAAGATCAACCTTGGGAGGTATAGGTTCCTCCTTTGGTCCTTCATATTGCACAACCAATTCATCATTATAAACATTCTTTTGACAGAACTTTGTGAGCCTATATTCAAGAGAATATCGCAATTAATTATCTCGAATAGCCAAATCATCATTAAGTTCAGAAATTCTATCAACTAAAACATTGGTAGGAACCCTTTTTCTAAGATTTTCATTGAAAGCAACATAGTCTAAAGATTGAAAACGCATTATTTCTTCTTGATCAAAGAGGATAGTCTCTATGGGAGGACGGAAAGCGTCCACCCTATAATGCGCAAAGATTTCTTTGGCCTCTTTTATTATGGATCGAAACTCATGAGCCAAAAAGATAGTAACGGCACGCTTAACAGAAGAATGCTCAATATTAGAAAATTCTAGGAAAATCGTTTGTATAGAAGGATGCATGTGCATGAATTGTCTCTCAAGTTCAACTACAAGCATGGTAATAGCGTCCGCAAGACTACTAGTTCTATGAAGAATAAAACTACCCATAGAAGGTAAAGCACCGGCACAAGTAAAGAAATCTTGAATAACTCCTTTTCCAATAATATTACCACTACCAACACGGAATCTTTTTATATGTGAGATAGTGGGTTGTTTAGTAGGAGCATCAAAATTATTATCGACAATAGTATCCCCAATTTCAGACATAGAAGTAGAGGGTAAAGAACTAGCCATAACGACAAGCAAGCAAACTAACACACAAGCACACAAAAAGCAAGCCGACAAAAAAGGGCAAATAGAGAAAGAGAGGCAGGATAGAGAGAGAGGGCGAATAAAACAGCAAGGGTGAATTGGGGGGAGAGGAAAACGAGAGGCAAATGGCAAATAATGTAATACGGGAGATAAGGGTATGTGATGGGTACTTGGTATGTTGACTTTTGCGTAGACCTCCCCGACAACGGCGCTAGAAATCCTTCTTGCTACCTCTTTTAGCATTGCGTTGGTTTTCCCCGAAGAGGAAGGGATGATGCAGCAAAGTAGCGTAAGTATTTCCCTCAGTTTTTGAGAACCAAGGTATCAATCCAGTAGGAGGCTACGCGCGAGTCCCTCATACCTGCACAAAACAAATAAATCCTCGCAACCAACACAAATAGGGGTTGTCAATCCCTATAGGGCCACTTACGAGAGTGAGATCTGATAGATATGATAAGGTAATATTTTTGGTATTTTTTTATGATAAAGATGCAAAGTAAAATAAAGGCAAAGTAAATAGCAAAGTAGTAGGAGATTAATATGATAAAGATAGACCCGGGGGCCATAGGTTTCACTAGTGGCTTCTCTCGAGAGCATAAGTATTCTACGGTGGGTGAACAAATTACTGTTGAGCAATTGACAAAATTGAGCATATTTATGAGAATATCTAGGTATGATCATGTATATAGGCATCATGTCCGAGACAAGTAGACCGACTCCTGCCTGCATCTACTACTATTACTCCACTCATCGACCGCTATCCAGCATGCATCTAGAGTATTAAGTTAAAAACAGAGTAACGCCTTAAGCAAGATGACATGATGTAGAGGGGTAGACTCATGCAATATGAAGAAACCCCCATCTTGTTATCCTCGATGGCAACAATACAATACGTGCCTTGCTGCTCTTACTGTCACCGGGAAAGGACACCACAAGATTGAACCCAAAGCTAAGCACTTCTCCCATTGCAAGAAAGATCAATCTAGTAGGCCAAACCAAACTGATAATTCGAAGAGACTTGCAAAGATAACCAATCATACATAAAAGAATTCAGAGAAGATTCAAATATTATTCATAGATAGACTTGATCATAAACCCACAATTCATCGGTCTCAACAAACACACCGCAAAAAGAAGATTACATCAAATAGATCTCCACAAGAGAGGGGGAGAACATTGTATTGAGATCCAAAAAGAGAGAAGAAGCCATCTAGCTACTAACTATGGACCCGTAGGTCTGAAGTAAACTACTCACACTTCATTGGAAGGGCGATGGTGTTGATGTAGAAGCCCTCCGTGATCGATGCCCCCTCTGGCAGAGCTCCAGAACAGGCCCCAAGATGGGATCTCGTGGATACAGAAAGTTACGGCGGTGGAATTAGGGTTTTGGCTCCGTATCTGATCGTTCGGGGGTACGTGGGTATATATAGGAGGAAGAAGTACGTCGGTGGAGCAATAGGGGGCCCACGAGGGTGGAGGGCGCGCCTGGGGGGGGGGGGTAGGCGCACCCCTACCTCGTGGCCTCCTGTTAATTGGCTTGACGTAGGGTCCAAGTCTCCTGAGTTGTATTCAGTGAGAAAATCACGTTCCCGAAGGTTTTATTCCGTTTGGACTCCGTTTGATATTCCTTTTCTTCGAAACCCTAAAACAGGCAAAAACAACAATTCTGGGCTGGGCCTCCGGTTAATAGGTTAGTCCCAAAAATAAAATAAAAGTGGATAATAAAGCCCAATAGTGTCCAAAACAGTAGATAATATAGCATGGAGCAATCAAAAATTATAGATACGTTGGAGACTTATCAATGCCACGCAGGCTTCCCCGGCCCACCCTACTCCCTCCGCTGGGCTGGCCGCACGCAATCAACTGCCTCCTTATTACACGAAAAAATGATTACTCCCACTGACATCTGGGGCGCACCGGTTGGGAGGCTGACCTGTGGGCCTACTAAGTTGACGTGTACGCAGGGCTTGTCAACTTAGTCAACAAACGATTCTAGCAGCAACAACCGTTGGATTTGAATCGAACGGTCCTGCTGCTTCTTCAATTGCTGCTCTTCTTGCACCATCCGCCCAAACCAGCGCCGGCGAGACCTCCTGCTCCTGCCTCCAGTGGCCGGCTGTGCTGCTGTTGAGGCCTCACCGCCCCTACTACTCCCGCCGCTAGCTAGGCCCTGCGACGACGGCGGCCTCACACCGCAGCCGAACCAGTGAACCCTCGTACTCCTCTCCGTGTGGGCATCCACTGCCGCGTCTTCCCCGGCTCCGCGTCGTCCCCTTCCTAGGCTTCGCCGTCGTCCACCGCCTTGGTGCTCTCGGCACGGCGTGGTCAATGTGGTCAACGACCGACTTCCATCGGAAGAGTACTGTACGAAGAGAGGCTGACAGCTGGGTCCACGGCCGTAGCTGGGTCCACGGCCGCCGCTGGGTCCACGGCCACAGCCCAATTTTTTGGGATTTGCCAAGTAAGTCGCTTTGTCAGGCCTGTTGGGCTGCAAATCTTTCAAGACGAGGAGAGCTTCATTTGGCTGGCCAAGAAAATGGCCTATCAGTAATGAGAAATGGGCTATACATTTTTAAAACACATCAAAATGGCAATTAGTTTCAAATTTATTTTTTTCATTTCGAGATTTTAAATTGCAATTATTTTTATGCGTGGACAATTTTTTGGATTTTATAATGATATATATTTATTTTTAAAATCAGTTTGTTCATGACTCGAAATTTTGGGATTAAAAATAGTTCAGACCGCACTGAAATATGCAAAATTTCATATAATTTTTTAACCGTGGCCACAATATGGGATGTAATGCTAACAAAAATAATATGGGCTCCAAAAAACCTTAAGAATTAGCAAATGGGTTGTAAATTATTAGAAATAATGGCAGATGAGTTGTATGCTATTTTCCATAGATTTGAGGCTTTCCTAAAAAAAGGTTGACGCACAAGCAGTGACTGTTGGATGTCCATCCAACGGCCGTCGTGCTTCTTCAACCTCTGCTCTTCCTGCTCCAGCCGCTCAAATAAGCGCCGGCGGGACTGCCTGCTCCCTCCTCCCCGCGGCCGGCTATGCTGCCGCACAGGCCTCACCGCCCCACCGTACTCCCATAGCTGGCCTAGCCATCCCTCTACTCACCCACACCTGCTGTTATTCTCCGGCGTCGGCAGACGAACCAGTAAACCCTCATACAATCGTACTCCCATCCGCGTGGGAAACAACTGCCGAGTCTTCCCTGGCTCCATGTCGTTCCCTTCCTAGGCCTCGTCGTCGTCCACCGCCCTGGTGCTCTCAGCGCGGCCTGGTCAACGTGGTCAACGACCGACATGCATCTGAAGTGGACTGTGCGTGGAGAGGCTGACAGCTGGGTCCATGGCCGCATGCAAGGAAATGCCTCCTTATTACGCGAAAATAATGATTTCTCCACCTGACATCTGGGACCCACCGAAAGGGCCTCTGTACTTCGCAAAAAACGTTACCGTCGCTGACAGCTCGGACCCACCAGCTATATCTTCGCACACAAGGAAGTGCCTCCTTATTACGCACAAAAAAATGAATACCCCCCTGCTAGCTGGGACCCAGTATAGTGGTAGGCTGACTTGTGGGCCTACTAAGTTGACGGGGACGGAGGGCTTTGTCAACTTAGTCAATATGCACGATTCTAGCTCCAGTGACCATACGATGTCCATCCAACGGCCGTAGTGCTTCTTCAACCTCTGCTCTTCCTGCTCCAGCCGCCCAAACCAGCGCCGGTCGTGCCTCGTGCTCCTGCCTCCCGTGGCTGGCTGCGATGCGGCGGAGGCCTCACCGCCCCCTACTACTCCCACCGCTGGCCAGGCCATCCCTCTCTACTCACCCACACCCCCTGTTATTCTGTGGCGACGGCATCTGATGACCCACAAGTATAGGGGATCTATCGTAGTCCTTTCGATAAGTGTCGAACCCAACGAGGAGCAGAAGGAAATGATAAGCGGTTTTCAACAAGGTATTCTCTGCAAGCACTGAAATTATCGGTAATAGATGGTTTTGTGATAAGATAATTGGTAACAGGTAACAAGTAACAAGTGTAAATAAAGTGCATCAAGATGGCCCAATCCTTTTTGTAGCAAAGGACAAGCCTGGAGAAATTCTTATATAGAGAAAAGCAACCTTGTCCATGGAGGGCTCCACCCACGAAGGGTCCATGAAGAAGCAACCTTGTCTATCCCACCATGGCCATCGCCCACGAAGGACTTGCCTCACTAGCGGTAGATCTTCACGAACTAGGCGATCTCCTTGCCCTTACAAACTCCTTGGTTCAACTCCACAATCTTGTCAGAGGCTCCCAAGTGACACCTAGCCAATCTAGGAGACACCACTCTCCAAGAAGTAACAAATGGTGTGTTGATGATGAACTCCTTGCTCTTGTGCTTCAAATGATAGTCTCCCCAACACTCAACTCTATCTCACAGTATATGGATTTGGTGGAAAGAAGATTTGAGTGGAAAGCAACTTGGGGAAGGCTAGAGATCAAGATTCATATGGTAGGAATGGAATATCTTGGTCTCAACACAAGTGTAGGTGGTTCTCTCTCAGAAAATATATGTTGGAAGTGTAGGTTTGTTCTGATGGCTCTCTTTACGAATGAAGAGGAGGTGGATATATAGCCTCCACACAAAATCTAACCATTACACGTAACTTTCCAAACTCGGTGGGACCGAATGGTTAAACTCGGTCGGACCGATTCAGCAAAGCTAGTGACCGTTAGGGTTTTCGGTGGGACCGACATGCAACTCGGTAGGACCGATATGATTAGGGTTAGGGCATAATGTAATCTTGGTGAGACCGATTACACAAACTCGGTGAGACCGATTTTGGTAATAAGCTAACCAGAGAGTTGGGTAGGTAAAATCGATGGGACCGATCGCTCATTTCGGTGAGACCGAAACGTTACGAAGGGAGAATAGAGAGTTTACATTGCAATCTCGGTGGGACCGATCGCTCATCTCGGTGAGACCGAAATGTTACGAAGGGAAACAAAGAGATCACAATCCCATCTCGGCAAGACCGAGATCCCTATCGGTGAGACCGATTTGCCTAGGGTTTGTGGCAGTGGCTAAGACATTTGAAACTCGGTGGCGCCGGATAGAAATAATCGGTGGGGCCGAGTTTGACTTTTGGTTTAGGTCATATGTGGATGTGAGAAAGTAGTTGAGGTTTTTTTGGAGCATATCACTAAGCATTTTGAGCAAGAACCTCATTAAGCAACACCTCGTCCCTCCTTGATAGTATTGGCTTTTCCTATAGACTCAATGTGATCTTGGATCACTAAAATAGGAAATGTAGAGTCTTGAGCTTTGAGCTTGAGCCAATCCTTTGTCCTTAGCATTTTGAGGGGTCCACTTTTCTCATCCATGCCATGCCAATCATTGAGCTTTCCTGAGATATTAATCTTGAAATAGCATTAGCTCAATGAGCTATATGTTGTTAGGAATTACCAAAACCACCTAGGGATAGTTGCACTTTCAATCTCCCCCTTTTTGATAATTGATGACAACATATAGATCAAAGCTTCGACAAATGATAATAAGAGGGAAAAACATTGTCGCTTTGAGAAGTATGTGAAAAGCAAGAGCTCCCCCTAAATTTGTGCATAGTTTAAGATTTGCTTTGGACTGCAAATGCACAAAGAGTTAGGATCATGGGTTACTCTTCCATGTCACATACATCTTGGTGGAGCGCTCAAAATGATAATAATTAAAATACATGCACTCATCACCAAGCAAAATGAATGATCATATAAAAGGATAATGTCATCCAACAAGCATTAAGGTAGCATATGATCAAACACATGATCATCTAAGCAAGCACAAAGTATAAAGTATCTCAACCAAGCAAATAAACGAAGTTTAACCACCAAACAAAAAGAGAGAATAAAAAGCAACGCTCTCTCTCGAAGCCTATGATCTATACATTTTCTCCCCCTTTGGCAACAAGTTACCAAAAAGTTCATAAAAATGCATAGTGCTAGATCGACACTCAGGCTTGGTCTTCAGGTGGTGGTGTAGACAGAACTCCAAGAACGAAGGCATCAGTCGATGTAGATGGAGCTGGTGGAGTAGATGCTGGAGCCGGTGGCACTGAAGCTGTAGCTAGTGCAGATGAAGTAGCTCTGGTGTCTGGAATAGGCACTGCAGCAGACCTCTAACCTCTAGGCACTCTAGCAAAAGCATCAGTGGTTGTCTTGCCCTTCTTCTCCTCCACTTCATCCTGCAGTTTCTCAACGACTGACTGGATCTCAGTGACCTTCACATCTAAGTCATAGAACTTCTGCTCCACGATCCTCTCCAAGCTCTCCTGGTTTTGAGTCAGGGTGGCCAGCCCTTCTCAATCCTCAGAGTGGAGGCAATCAAGTAGCCAAGCTGATCTTGCTTGCTCTTCAGAAGGTACTGAGATGCTTCTTCAGTAGTTGGCATCCTTGCAGCCTTTTCAGCCTTTGCCTTCTCCTTCTTGGCTTGTGCGTGCACAGAAGATGGTTCATTTTCATCGATCACCACAGTGTTGTCCTCAAAGTCTGGGTAGATGGGTAGGTGCTCCTTGTCCAGCAGATATGTGCCAGTGCCCATCTTGGAGTTGATCAGCTCCTGGATCTGTAGGGCATACCCACAACTCCTCTTCTGATCTGCAGCTGTCCTCTTTATGGTTTCCACTATTAGGCTCTTGACTTTGAACTTCTATGGGACATCAAAGATGTGAAGCAAATTAATTGCATGGCCTCTGATCATCTTGTGATCACCTGACTTTGGCAAGAGAGTGTGCCTGAGGATCCAGTTGATAGTTGGCAAGCCTGACAGAAGGTAATGTACAGATCCAAACTTGTGTGTCTCAAGAGCAGCATCTGGGATCTCCTTGTACATGTGTGCCATGGTGTTGTGATCCTTCTTCTTGTTGGCATAGACATCCAGGTCATCTTCATGTTCTTCTGGGGCATTGATAAACTTAGCCCATTCTGCAACTGTGGACTGGTACCTAGTGCCTTCAGACATCCAGACAATCCTTCCATCTATGTAGAAGTGAGCTATGGAGTAGAACTGCATGATGAGCTCATCATTCCATTTTGTGAGCTTCTGAGCCACAAACTCATCAACTCCACAAGCCTTGAAGCTGTCATATACACCAGGGAAGTGATCCTCATTTTCCTCAATGAGTGACCAACCGACCCATCTCATGTCACACACTATGGGCTTCTTGTCAAGCAAGATGGTCTCATAGAAGTCCTGTTGTTCCTTTGTATGGAACCTGTAGTCCATAGCAGTCCTTCTCCTGGTGGCATATGGATCAGACTCTCTCCATAGCCTTAGACCAAAGTCCTTCCTGACTTTCATGTTCTCTGCAACTGGATGAGCATCATTGTGGTCTGGAGTTTTTGGCTTCAATCTCATCAAGACAACAGAATCATCATCTTCTTCCATTGCAGCTTCAGGCATTGGGGCCTTGTTCTTCTCTGCTGCTGGGATGTTCTTGGTGCTCCTCTTGGGTGCAGTTTTGGGTTTTGGAGCAGCTGGCTTAGGAGTTCCTTTGGGCTTATATGGAGCAGTCCCTGATCTTATGGCATCTCCCATAAGCTTTTGAGCTTTAGGTGCTGGTGCAGCATCCTCTTCCTCTTCCTCTTCTTCAGAGTCTTTCATGATTAAAGATCTCCCAAGCACTCTGGCAGTGGTCTTCTTGACCCTCTCTTTCCTTTTCTTTTCTGCCACAACCTGCTCTTTGGGTGCAGATCCCAAAGTCTCTTGAGTAGATGCTCTGGCTTTAGACATTGGAGCTCTCTTGGCAGGAACCTTTTGCTTCATCCCTGGCTTGGTGGCAGCAGCTGTGCCATATTCCTTCTTCAGGACTTTCCTCTTTGAGGTGGTTTCTTCTTCCTCAGCCACATAGTCCTCATCCTCTGACTCTGAGGTTCTTTTCTTGCTGGCCCTTGTGGCAGCCTTTGGCAGATTGCTGGGTGTGCTCCTGCTGCCATCATCTGAGCTGCTAGAGGGACTAGTGCCCTCACTCAAGTGAACCTACTCCTCTGACTTGTTCTGACTGTCACTTTGATCTGACATGATGGAAACAGTGACATCAGACCCTATGAATATATTATAGATGAGGTAGAGTGGATGAGCATCACAAAGTACAGAGGTTTTTGCAAAAGAATGAATTAAAAACTTAGTTTTAGTTTTCCACAGAAAGCATTTAGGATCTACCGATTTGCAAACTCGGTGATACCGAAGCAGCTTTTGGAACCTAAACTAGTGAACTTGGTCAGACCGAGTCACAGTTCGGTGGCACCGAGACTGCTAGGGTTTCACAAAGTGCTGAAATCGGTCACATCGATTTGCAATTCTCGGTCAGACCGAGAATCACATGTGCAATGGCCTGAGCCAAATCGGTGGAACCGATTTCATCAACTCGGTCGTTCCGGGATGGTTTCGGCGGAAACCTAACCCTAAATTTTCAATTCATGACTAAACTACGGAGTGTTTTTGATGGATAGAACGATATAAATCGTGGCAAGATACATGGCAAAGCAATGTGCTGGGGAATCGGAGTTAGAACAGCACAAAGTTCAAGTCCATACCCTAGTTCGGCGATGAACTTGCTACGGCGGCAACGGCGGAGACGATCCCGTTGACAGCGGTGGAGACCAGTGATAGGAGGCGGCTGGTGACGAGGAGGATGATCTGGAGACCTAGGAAGGCAGAGCAGGCTAAGCGCGGGCGAGGAGGTTCAGAAAGTTTTCCAAAATTTGACCCGTGGATATATATAGCCTGACCCTGTCGGTGTGACCGAGTGGTACAACTCGGTGGCACCGAGAATCATAACTACAAGCAGTTACTGAAACTCGGTGTGACCGAAAAGTTCAAATCGGTTGCACTGAGATTGAAAACCTAGATCGACTTAGTGATCTCGGTATGACCGAAATGGATGAACCGGTCAGACCGAAACACACAAATAAGTTTTGGAAGTTTAAGTCTATGACGAATCGGGGACTCCGAGTGCTCCTCACACAGAGTGGTTCGAATCTGACTTGATCAAACTTTGTGATGCAGCATGAATAGAGTTTGAGACGAGAAAAGCATAGATAGCTAGAGAAGGTTCTTAGGAATTCTTGTCCATCCACTTGGCAAAATAAAAAGAAACCAACCAATCAAAACAACAAGTGGATGTCCTCGAATGAGTAAATTATGCAACCAACATGCTCACACAATAAAATGACAAATGAAATATGTGTCAAAGCATGCACAAACAATTCTAGCATCTATCAAGCAATTGGCGATGACTAGGTCATCTATATATGAGTATATTGACTTAGGAGTCAAATGAGAACATTTGATCATAGGTCATACTCATCGTTTAAGCACAAGTGGGGTTACCACTTTTACATAAAGCGTTGTTGTGTTCACACCATTAGAGTTGCTTTAGCTCAATTCTTAGAGTAAGGCTCCCCCTAGATGTGAGATCCCCCCTAAGAGGGATGAACTAACCTTGGGTTTTGTCGATGATGACTTCATGTAGGCGTTGAAGATGTGGATGCTCTAAGTTGATGTAGATCATTCGGAGCTATCCTTTAGAGTGAATTGCACTTTCAATACCTACATGGGTTAGTCCCACAAGGAACAAACAAGAATATCCATAGACATAGAGTGATGCACACACAATATGATGTCCATGAAAGCATTAGGTTACCTTGTCCCTTGTCTTACCAACAAGAGAGTTTGTGACTCCTTGAACTAGTGCAAGATGTGGAAGTTGATTGCACTTGTTCTTGCCAAAATGATAAGAGTGAAGTATGTTGGCAGAGTCACCCTCAAGAACTCTCTAGTTCTTCTTCTTCGGGATCCACACCATTTTGATGGGAATCCTCGGAGTTGTAGTTGTACTTGATGAAGTGGAACTTGATGTAGTCTTGGGAACCCACTTGACCAAGGCCTTAGGAGCTTCGTCAAATGCATCAATTTCCTCTTGAAGCTTGTCCTTGACTTTTTCCTTGTGGTCTTGTGGTGGAAGATCATCTTGAGCTTGTGTCCCCTTGAAAGAAGTAGGATCATACTTCTCTTGTTAAGGAACAAACTTCGTCTTGGGGTATTGATCTTCTTCTCACTCAACTCCATTGGCATTGAACTTTCGTTCAAAACCAATACCTTGATTCTTCCGGTGCCTTCCTTACTTGCGTACAATTTCCTCGAATTGCTTACTCCCGACAAGGCTCTTGTAAACACCTTTCTCTATGATTCCCTTCAATAAGCTATTTTCTTGCTCAAGTGTAACTTGGCTAAGAGAATCATTAGTGGAATCAAGAGAACTACTAGAAGCAACAATATTGGATTTAGCATGATTATTGTTACTACTAGAAGAAGAATCCTTCTTGTTCTTGTTACTAGACTTGACTTGAGGCATGTAAGTGGATAAGAGTAAACGCTTGGCAGTGTAAGAAGAACTTTTCTTGCGAAGATCATCATTGATTGCCTTTAAGAACTCATGCTCTTGCTCAAGATTGAGCTTCTCAAAACGTAATTTCTCATGAGTCCTTAAAAGTTCTCGATGATCTCCTAAGATAGTTTCATGAGCTAACTTAAGAGTGTTTAGTTCTTTAGTTAGAGACTCAATCTTCTCCTTATCATTTTCATTCGTTTCATCTTGATTAGCATGATTAATTGACGTTTCATCATAGTATTCATCACTAGAGTTGTCAAAAAGTAAATCATCATCACCTAACAAGTCATCTTCATCACTATTGAAATCAACATACTCGGGGTGTGATACCTTTGGGCCTTTAGCCATGAAGCATCTTCCAATTCCTTCATTTGGTGAATCAAACATGTCATAGGAGTTGGTTGACACAAGTGCTAGACTGGAAACACCTTCATCTTGAGTATATTCGGAGTCGGAGTGATAGCTTCTCTCGAGTCATTGTCGGAGCCGGAGCCGAATACCCATTCACCAACATGAGCTTGATGTATTCGTTTTGTGTAGCTCCTTGATGACTTGTGCTTCCTTTCCGAATCCTTACTTCTCCGGGAGGGTCTTCGTTCATAACGATCATCCCTACTCCTTCTCTCCCTCAATGGTGATTCTTCTCTTCTACTTCTTCTTTTGGGAGAATCTTGTCTTCTCTTGTGGGGAGCCGTACACTCATTGGAGTAGTGTCCGGGTCTTCCACAATTGTAGCAGTTTCGCTCTCGACTAGAAGATCTTTTGTCATTGTAGGACCTTGACTTGGAACTTCTCTCTTTGCTTCTATTCTTGTAGAACTTGTTGAAGTTCCTCACCATTAGGCTCAATTCTTCATTGAAGGTTTGTTTCTCACTTGATGATGTGGGAGCTTCACATGAGGCTTGTAAGCACCACTTGACTTGTTGTGACGCTCCTCCTTATCCTTGAGTGACATCTCATGAGCAACAATTCCTCCAATGACTTCCGTTGGCTTGAGATCTTTGTAATTTGGCATCATTTGGATCAATGTGCACACGGTATCATATTTTCCATCCAAGGCTCTTAGGATCTTCTTGATGATGAATTTGTTGGTCATCTCTTCACTTCCTAAGCCGGCAATCTCATTTGTGATAAGAGCAAGCCTAGAGTACATTTCAGCGACACCTTCACCATCCTTCATTTTGAACTTGTCAAGTTGACTTTGAAGCACATCCAACTTGGATTCCTTGACGGAGTCGGTACCTTCGTGCATATCAATCAAAGTATCCCAAATTTCCTTTGCATTCTCAAGACGGCTGATTTTGTTGAATTATTCAGGGCACAATCCGTTGAAGAGGATACCACAAGCTTGAGCATTGTATTGTAGCATCTTCAACTCTTCCGCGGTAGCTTCACGATTCAGTTCTCTCCCATCAAAGAATTCACCTTGCAATCCAACACACACAATAGCCCAAACGGCAGGGTTATGTCCAAGAATATGCATTTTCATCTTATGCTTCCAACTAGCAAAATTAGTGCCATCAAAGTAAGGACCTCTACGATGGTAATTTCCCTCGCTAGACGCCATACTCTCCTAGGTTGTGAAACCAAGGCTTTGACTTCCAAAAGCTATGAAAATCAAAGCAAATGGAAACCTGGCTCTGATACCACTTGTAGGATCGAAAGTATGTCTAGAGGGGGGGGGTTGATTAGACTACTTGACCAAATAAAAATCTAAGCTTTTCCCAATTTTAGTTCTTGGCAGATTTTAGCAACTTTGAACAAGTCAAGCAATCTTAACACAATTCAAGCAATCATGCAAAGAGTATATGAGCAGCGGAAAGTAAAGCATGCAACTTGCAAGAATGTAAAGGGAAGGGTTTGGAGGATTCAAACGCAATTGGAGACACAGATGTTTTGTCGTGGTTCCGATAGGTGGTGCTATCGTACATCCACGTTGATGGAGACTTCAACCCGCGAAGGATAACGGTTGCGCGAGTCCATGGAGGGCTCCACCCATGAAGGGTCCACGAAGAAGCAACCTTGTCTATCCCACCATGGCCATCGCCCACGAAGGACTTGCCTCACTAGCGGTAGATCTTCATGAAGTACGCGATCTCCTTGCCCTTACAAACTCCTTGGTTCAACTCCACAATCTTGTCGGAGGCTCCCAAGTGACACCTAGCCAATCTAGGAGACACCACTCTCCAAGAAGTAACAAATGGTCTGTTGATGATGAACTCCTTGCTCTTGTGCTTCAAATGATAGTTTCCCCAACACTCAACTCTCTCTGACAGGATATGGATTTGGTGGAAAAAATATTTGAGTGGAAAGCAACTTAGGGAAGGCTAGAGATCGAGATTCATATGGAAGGAATGGAATATCTTGGTCTCAACACAAGTGTAGGTGGTTCTCTCTCAGAAAATATAGGTTGGAAGTGTAGGTTTGTTCTGATGGCTCTCTTTACGAATGAAGAGGAGGTGGAGGGGTATATATAGCCTCCACACAAAATCTAACCGTTAGACATAACTTTCCAAACTCGGTGGGACCGAATGGTTAAACTCGGTCGGACCGATTCAGCAAAGCTAGTGACCATTAGGGTTTTCGGTGGGACCGACATGCAACTCGGTAGGACCGATATGATTAGGGTTAGGGCATAACGTAATCTCGGTGAGACCGATATGATTAGGGTTAGGGAATAACGTAATCTCGGTGAGACCGATTACACAAACTCGATGAGACCGATTTTGGTAATAAGCTAACCAGAGAGTTGGTCAGGTAAACTTGGTGGGACCGATCGCTCATTTTGGTGAGACCAAAACGTTACGAAGGGAGAACCAAGAGTTTAATTGCAATCTCAGTGGGGCCGATCGCTCATCTCGGTGAGACCGAAATGTTACGAAGGGAAACAAAGAGATTACAATCCCATCTCGGTAAGATCGAGATCCCTATCGGTGAGACCAATTTGCCTAGGGTTTGTGGAAGTGGCTAAGACATTTGAAACTCGGTGGCGCCGGATAGAAAGAATCGGTGGGGCCGAGTTTGACTTTTGGTTTAGGTCATATGTGGATGTGAGAAAGTAGTTGAGGGTTTTTTGGAGCATATCACTAAGCATTTTGAGCAAGAACCTCATTAAGCAACACCTCATCCCTCCTTGATAGTATTGGCTTTTCCTATGGACTCAATATGATCTTGGATCACTAAAATAGGAAATGTAGAGTCTTGAGCTTTGAGCTTGAGCCAATACTTTGTCCTTAGCATTTTGAGGGGTCCACTTTTCTCATCCATGCCATGCCAATCATTGAGCTTTCCTGAGATATTAATCTTGAAATAGCATTAGCTCAATGAGCTATATGTTGTTAGGAATTACCAAACCACCTAGGGATAGTTGCACTTTCATGGGTGGACCGATGCTTGGGTACTGTCCTTACTTGGACAAGCATCCCACTTATGATTAACCTCTATTGCAAGCATCCGCAAATACAACAAAAGTGTTAAGGTAAACCTAACCATAGCATGAAACATATGGATCCAAATCAGCCCCTTACGAAGCAACGCATAAACTAGGGTTTAAGCTTCTGTCACTCTAGCAACCCATCATCTACTTATTACTTCCCAATGCCTTCCTCTAGGCCCAAATAATGGTGAAGTGTCATGTAGTCGACGATCACATAACACCACTAGAGGAGAGACAACATACATCTCATCAAAATAACGAACGAATACCAAATTCACATGACTACTAATAGCAAGACTTCTCCCATGTCCTCAGGAACAAACGTAACTACTCACAAAGCATATTCATGTTCATAATCAGAGGGGTATTAATATGCATATAGGATCTGAACATATGATCTTCCACCAAATAAACCAACTAGCATCAACTACAAGGAGTAATTAACACTACTAGCAACCCACAGGTACCAATCCCAGACTTGGAGACAAGAATTGCATACAAGAGATGAACTAGGGTTTTAGGGGAGATGGTGCTGGTGAAGATATTGATGGAGATTGACCCCCTCCTGATGAGAGGATAATTGGTTATGACGATGGCGATGATTTCCCCGTCCCAGAGGGAAGTTTCCCTGGCAAAACAGCTCCGCCGGAGTCCTAAATTGATTCCGCCATGGTTCCTCCTCGTGGCGGCGGAGTCTCGTCCGGAAAGATGGCTTATGATTTTCTCCTCATCGAAAGACTCCATATAGAAGAAGGTGGACATCGGAGGGCCACCAGGGGGCCCACGAGGTAGGGGGCGCGCCCAGGGGGGTAGGGCTTGCCCCCCACCCTCGTGGGCAGGGTGTGGCCCCCCTCCGGAACTTCTTGCACTCAGTATTTTTTATATATTCTAAAAATGACTTCCGTGAAGTTTCAGGACTTTTGGAGCTGTGCAGAATATGTCTCTAATATTTGCTCCTTTTCCAGCCCAGAATCCCAGCTGCCGGCATTCTCCCTCTTTATGTAAACCTTGTAAAATAAGAGAGAGTAGGCATAAGTATTGTGACATAATGTGTAATAACAGCCCATAATGCAATAAATATCGATATAAAAGCATGATGCAAAATGGACGTATCAGCAGCCTCACACAGCAGCGAACCAGTGAACCCTCATACTCCTCTACACGTGGGCATCCACTGCCGCATCTTCCCTGGCTTCGCATTGTCCCCTTCCTAGGCCTCGCCGTTGTCCACCGCCCTGGTGCTCTTGGCTCCGCGTTGTCAATGTGGTCAAGGAACGGCTTCCATCGGACGTGGACTATACGTGGAAAGGCTGACAGCTGGGTCCACGGCCGCAGCAAGGAAGTGCCTCCTTATTATGCGCAAAATAAATATTCCTCTACCTGATACCGGGGACCCACCAGACGAGCCATCATATTTCGCGAAAAAAACATTTCCCCTGACTGCTGGGACCCACCAGCTACATCTTCGCACGTAAGGAAGTGCCTGACAGTTGGGACCCACCTGGTCAAAGCGTACATAGCGTTGTCATTCTGGTCGCGAACGTGTACGTACATACTGGTTGATGTAGAGGCGCGCACGTAGCATGTACATGTACGTACAGCGGCCAGTGTGCAAGAAAGAAAATATGGCCACATACGTACATACGGGCGGGGTCTCGAATGCCTACTCGCATGTACGTATGGCTAGGGCTCGTGTACATGGCTGGGTCGGAACGGAGAAACATCGTCGTCGTCGTGTTCATGGGGAGCCAACCGGCTGGGTCAGAACGGAATGCGTCATCGTGTTCATCGGGAGGGCTTGGATGGAACAGCCGATGGAAACGAGGCCTGGCGTACCGCAGAACGGAGGAAACGGCCTTGTGTTGGACCGGCCACGTTCGAAATGGGATCCTGTTCATCGGGAGGGGTCTGGCGTAACGTAAAACGGAGGAAACAGACCTCCTATAGTCGAAACAGGGGTCCTGTTGATCGGGAGGGGTGTGGCGTACCGCAAAACGGAGGAAATGAACTTGTGTTGGAGCGCTACGGTCGAAACGGGGGTCCTGTTCATCGGGAGGGGTGTGGCATACCGCGAAATGGGACTCCACGGGATACTGTTCATCTCCACCGTCGACCCCCTCCAGCCTCCACGGGCTACTGTTCATCCACCGTCGACCTCCTCCAGCCTCCACCTGCGACTGTTCATCCACGGGCTCCTGTTCATCCAGCCTCCACCGCGCGCTACTCCACCGGCTACTGTTCAACCAGCCCTCTCCACAGGCTCCTGTTCAACCACTCCTCCACGGGCTACTGTTCATCCTGCCCTCCACCGTCTACTGTTCATCCTGCCCTCCACGGGGTGGTCCTGTTCATCCTGCCCTCCACGGGGTCCTGTTCATCCAGCCCCAACCGGCTCGATCGATCGGGGTACTGTTCATCCAGAGGCAACACCACGGGGTCCTGTTCGTCCACCCCACCAGGAACTATTCATCCAAACCCCCCGCAACGCTCACTGTTCATCCAGAGGCAGCATCGATCGGCTTTAGTTAGTAGCAGTAGCGAAGGAATCGCTCGATCAGGTTCAGTTAACAACCATCGATCGATCGCTCGGGTTCAGTAACGCGTAGCCTGCAGTGCAATCGCTCGGGTTCAGTTAGAGCCCAATGCCTCGCACACACGCGCGTACGTACGAGAGAAACGCGCATCGCTCGGCCCCCGACCACCCACCGTAACCAGGGACTCCCCGATATTTTCCGCGCCCTCGCTTCTACCACAGTTTTTTCTGTCATGGACGGCCCAAAGAATGTCATGCAGCTACGTCTCCGGCCCGCCCAGGATGAAAAGCCCATTTTCTGCCATGATTTTTTGTCATAGAAGTAGGACCCCACCACATCTATGATGATACCGGGTTTTGTCACAATTATCGTCATAGAAGTGTCATAAGTATGACAATTTTTTTTTCGTTCGGCCCAAAATGTCACGGATGTGTCTTTTTTTGTAGTGCTTCGTCTTGGTTGTTTGGAATCGGGCTCAATGTTGGCCAATCTTGTTGCGTGAAATGACGTTCACTCATTTGATCTTGGTTCATGGGTGGGGGAGCACTAGCAACCAACGGGGAGGGGTCCAGTTCAAGTCCAAATGCAAAGTAGACTCAACCTTCTTGGAGGCAAATAACCAAGAGCCTTGTCTAGAGATTCGGCAACCGTCTCCTTGTATGCAACCCAACATTGCTCGGAGTTCACACGCATTGTCTTCCAATGGATGTGCATTTCAAAACCCACATTATGCCTTCCCTCGAACTCAACAATGTCACTTGGGTCCATCGAATTCAAATCCTTCCTCACTTGTTCCAAGAGCTGTGCATAGCTAGGACTACTCTCAAACACCATGTCAAGCTCATCCGGGTCCGGCTCAACATTTCCTTTCAAAAAGGGCTCTTACCCACATGATGAACATAAACACATGTTCTTCCCATCCCTACAAGGGAGGGGTTAACCACATAATCAAAAACACACATATATCAAGTAAGTACTTAACCAAATGTTTGCACAAAATACATAAGCCCTAACATAGATATGAAACAATAACCCTAACCCCCACTTAACAATAACCACAACCCTAACAATAGCATAACCTAACCCTAACCCTAACATAAAAACACACATAACCCTAACCATAGCATAGTGTGAAGCCTAACCCTACCAAATTAGCAAAGAAACATAACATGCTTCAACACAAATTTCCAAATCCAAGCCAAAACTAGGGTTTCTGCAAACTAGCAAGATTTGAGCAAATGTTCCAATTCCTATGGATGAAAAGAGGGGATTGGAGGAGATTACCTTAAGTGAGGGGTTGGCTTCAAAATCCACGGACAAATAGTTCGGATTTGCAAGATTTGAGAAGGATTTGAGAGGGGGGAGAGGGGGGCGCTTAGCTTCAGGTTGTGGGTGGGGTGGGTTTGTGGGGTGGGGGTGGGTGGGGTGAGGGGGGCCATCCTAAGTGGTAAACAGAAAGTGCAACGCCTAAGGACCGGGCGCTGCACATTACTAGTGTGCCGCCCAAGCAATAGGCGTTGCACATTACACCATCTGGCGCCCAACAGTTAGGCGCTGCACTGCTGTCTGTGGGGCCGCGCCTGGCCCCGGGCTGCCACGCTGGACGGGGGTGCGGTGACTAAGGGAAAGGCGCTGCACGGTAGGGTGTGACGCCTTGCTGTCGGGCGCCGCTCGAAAGGGCCAACATCGTGATTTTTTTTGAAAGCAGTTCAAATTTTGAATTGTTTTTGTCCACAGGTCAAATGTGTGTTTTCTGCCCATGTACAACAAGACCTAGCAAAATCCACCCCTAACCTGGTGTGTTGACTGGTCAGCACTCACTTTTATCCATTGGAACCATATACCTCAGACTTCACTACAAATCCGAGGGAACTGCATAAACCACCATTTATTAGGGCTAGTGTTGCACAAAACACCTGCTATACGGGTTTGTTGTAGAAAACACCACATATCGGTGTGATACATTATAGCGAGGTCTTTTAAAAAATTGTTTGGATTGCTTACCACATGTCCAATCTAGTGTTTGGATACATTGACATAACTAGTCCGCACATTGTTGCGGGGATATTTTACAACATTTTCAATGAGATTCGCTGCATGAAACATGAATGTTTTGAGTAATAATATAAGAGCTAAAACTGATGATACATATTAGTTATTGTATTTGATTATTGTTAGTTGTAAAATATTTATTAAATATAAATAACATAATGAAATGAAAATTCTCATGTATGTTTGCATGCTGAGGTGAATCTTTTTCCATACATGTTGCATGATGATGTGGCATGCTTGCATGTTGAAAGAAATAGGTTAGTGGAGGTGGGCTTTTTTCCATGCATGTTGTGTGATGTGGTGGCATGCTTGCATGTTGAGAGAAATAGGTTAGTGGGAGCTAGCTATTTAGATATAGAAGAAGTTGTAAAATATTTATTAAAAACAAATAACATAATGAGATGGAAATTCTCATGTATGTTTACATGATGAGGTGAGTCTTTTTCCATATATGTTCCATGATGATGTGCCATGCTTGCATGTTGAAAGAAATAGGTTAGTGGAGGTGGGCCTTTTTTCATGCATGTTGTGTGATGAGGTGGCATGCTTACATCTCGAGAGAAATAGATTAGTGGGGGCTATCTGTTTAGATATAAAAGATTCTAGACAAATAGGTCCCGCTTGTAGGTGCACACGTGGAAATAAAACCGGCCACATCAGCCAACATATTAGATCGTCATTATCTCCCACACTTGTGGTCCAATTGAGCCAAAACTTTCCCAAATTAGTATTGAATTCATGTAGTATTTACTGGAATTGTTTCATATTTTTCTAAAAATGTCAAATTTTGAACCAAAAAATTGGATGGGCTAACTAAAGCTTTCATTATCAGGCAAACCTTTGATCCAAATGGGGTAAAACATTCCCAGAATTGTAATGTAGACATGTGAATTTTACTGGAGTTTTTTACATTTTTTGAAATTGTTAACTTTTGAACCAAAATTTGAATGAAACAAGTTCGGCATGTGATCACCAACGCCCAAAACATGGTAGATATTGGATTTTAGCATCCAAGTAGTTGCTATGTGGCCACTACAACAAATTAGTTGTCATATGACCAATACAACCCGTCACAAAATAATATAACTAGCATCACATGCCTGGTCTGGAGGAGGCGCTCCAGCTTTCCGCGGCTAACGATTGCATCTACCCGCCACTGTCCCCGCCATCACCACCTGCAGCGCATGCGCCTGCGCCGACACCGCCAGATTTCTTCGACCTCACCTGCTCCAACGACAAGGACGATGCTTAGGGCTGTGGGCTAGGACAGCTGGGCGGCTGGGAGGCTTTTTGTTTTTGTTATGTTTTATGGTTTAGTTATATTTTAAGTGGACTTCTCTTTGCGTAAAATGTTTGAAGTGGACTTTGGACATCGGTTTTAATGATTAATTATGTTTTATTATTTTGCATGTTTTAAGACCACATAGACAAATGTGTCGATCACAGTGGGTGCACCGACCGACCCAAATCAAAAACAGGACACTCTCGTTTGCTCATCCGACCCAAATGGACAAAAGGCAGATAGAATTCACGTTCATTTGCATTGGCCGATTTTAATTGCCTTACAAGCAGGACCTATTTGTCTGGAATTATGTCAATGTATATGAACACTAGATTAGACCTATCTGCAATGTATTACACCAATATGTGGTGTTTTCTGCAACAAACCTATATAGTAGGTGTTTTGCGCAACACTAGTCCCAATAAGTGATGGTTTGTGCAATTTCCTCCTACAAATCCATACTAGATCATGCAACGCATAAAAAATTTGTACTACTACTAAGAGCATGGTTAATAGTATAGCCAGTTGTTGGCTATATGGTCTTAATACATCATCTATAGCCAAACTTATAGCCCGCAAGTACAATAGTTGCATGTAAATATATACTATCTTTTTATACATGGCCCAACTCCCTCTCTCACAACATGGCTAGGAGCACGTGTTGCAGTCGGCTATTAATCAGTAGCCCGCTTCCCTTCTCTCTCCTCCTCTCTCTCCTCCAACTCATCCAAAATATATTATTTAAAGACTATAGCCCACCCATGTCATCCTATTGTACTTGGTATAAATACTACTCCCTCCATCCTAAAATAAGTGTCATTGAAATAAACCTAACCTACTTCTACTAATCATCAAAGATGTCGACGACCTCCACGCCGGCAGTGTCGGACGGACCTGCAACCTAGTGGATGGGTGCCATAGGCGGCTCCCGCTCCTCCCCGGACTCCATGTCCGTGAAGATTGCGTCCACCTCCACACGTGACTCATGGAGGTAGAGGTGGTTTGCCTCCACCACTGCCTCCTAGCGGATGGAGTCTAGGATGGTCTACTGCTCTGCTGCCTCCTCTTTGGGCGAGCTCATGCTCCGTAACCAGAAGCGCCGGCTCGGCCTCACCTTCCTCTCCTACTCCTAATGCTATGATGAGTCCAGAGGCAGGCCAGTTGCAATCCAAGAAGCGTGACATTGTGATCAGCTACTGAGCCAGAGCTACAGGCAGACTCCGAGTTGCAGCGGATGGGGATGGTGGCACGAAGGGGGGTGCGACAAGGGACCAAGCCATTTCCGTATGACCCAAGGCGAACTAAGCGGAGGAGGTCTCGTCATGAAGATTTTTTAAGCCTCTGAGCTCTTGGACATATGAGCTAGTTGTACGAATTACTAATACATGGAGCTTGCTACTGGTTATTGGTTCATTTGTTGCAGGGTCTTCGCATTGCAACCTTAGTCACTAGCACCATCTTCCTCGAGGTTGTCATCTTGTTCTTAGGAGCACTTCATGTTGTTGGCTGCTACTATCGGTGTGGAGACAATGCTCGCGGACTTCTAGGACCTAGTCGGCTAGCTGCAGGAGGAGACTAACACGCCGAAACTAGGGGAGGCAGTGTGGCTACTGATGATCTACAAGTGCACATAGTTTAGTTGTAGCTTTTTGTAAGTAAGAGTATCGATACACACAGTGAACAAAGGAAATGGCCATTGCCTCTTATCGAGGTTTATGGAGTTGTGAATGCAAGTTATTCATGGTTGAAAGCAAAGTGATGATGAAAGATTTAAGATATTGCGAGAGATTGGCGACTGAAAATAGGGCACGAAAGTAAAGAAAAAGAACAAGAGAGAATAAATGAGAGAGATGATATTAATAGGTCTAAGGCGTTCACAGGAATCTGGATTCCCCACTAGTATGTGTTTAGCGTAACATAAGCAAAACATAGTTTTAAACTGGGATAACTAAGCCACCTTGTATATTTTTATAAGTGGGCGGAGCATGGTACAGTATACGTGCTACTTTCATAGCTCCATATCACCCACGCTATCATCATTCCTCCCCCACAGCAGGTTGCGGCAACGATAATTAAGGCTTTACAAATATATGAATAGGGTGTGGTGATGATGAATGTTGATGTTGAAGTCTTTGTTGGTCGGGGCAATAGCGTGGCAGAGTCCTTCTATTGATTCCCCTTCGGATCCTTTTTGACGACTAGCGTTCTTGCTTCTGGCGGAGTTTCTGATCTCTCTGTCGTTCTAATTAACGATTCGAATCCACTAGGGTAAAATAGTTGACTAGACAGTGGCGACGCCACCTGATACATGTGCTGGTACGAGCGAGCGTGCTTGTATCAGGCATTGTCTTTTCTCCTAGAAGCTCGACTATGGCTAGAAATTGCTCTGTTTGATCGCTAATACATCTCAAACATTTTTTATGTTTATATCATTTTGGCATAATTTGGGCACCAATTTTACTATTTTTCTGGACTAACCTATTAACTCAGTGTCCAGTGTCAATTGTTGTTTTCTGTGTGATTTGGGATTTCAGAAAATCAATTATACAGAGCTCCAAGAATCCGAAAAAAATCTAGAAAAGTTTTTGAGTCAGGAAGCTTCCAGCGGACCCGGGCCCCACCTGGAGGAGCCCTGTGGACTCCACACACCCAGAGGGGTGGCCGCATGGTAAGGTCATGTAGCCCCCTAGTGCTCCTTTGCACCATTTCTTGACACCTATATTTATCGTTCATGAAGAAAACCCTATTTATCGAGGAATTCTTATGTTTTCGCTATCACACCTCTACATTCGGAAGCGATCCAATCAAGAGGCCTTTTCTGGTACTTTACTTGAGGGGGGAAATCATTTCAGTGGTCACATCAACTTGAAAGGAATATCAAGTCTTAGCTAGATCAGGGCTACCACGTTCCCTCAGACGAAAAAGAAAAGAATACTAGACCTGTTGGACTCGCAAAGTAGGATTAGGCTTTTTTTACTAGAAACATAGGAGAGCGAAAATTAAGTCAAAGGGGGGAGAGCCGTTTATGAGCATTTTAAGGCTAGTTGACAACATCCAATGTCTCCCACCATGATTGCTCATGAGTACTTTCCTTTGGATTATGAGTCATAGCAGTAGCTGATGGTTTTTTTGTCCCTGGCCTCTCAATACAAAGATCACATGAGTGGTCATACATGACTGTGATCCATCTGATCTAATTTGTTGGTGTGTTTGTTGTGATGTGATGAATTGTCATTTTATGATCAAATTTATCCATGAATTCTTTTGAGATCAATTAGGTTTCTTTATTGCATATTTCCTATTCATATATACTCATCGACCTATTTGTCTTTCTTTGGCCAAGTTTGATGAATGACCTCCAAGAGGGAGTTGTGTATGATAGTTGGGTTCAATCTTGCAAGTGATCTGCCATAGTGATAAAAAAGTGGAAAAGGCTTGTATTGTGTTGTTTCCACTAGGGGTAAAAAGATGATTGTGTAGCTATCCTTTGAACGCAGAGTGAAGACAATATATCATCTAGTTCATGTCATCATGCTTAATGCAATACTATTTTTGAACTTAATGCTTTAATATGCATGCCGGATAGCAGTCTTGGGTGGAGTATTAGCTATAGATGCAATCAGATAACGGTCTATATATGTTTAGATGCGATGCTCTTATGTAGTTACGTCATGTATAATCATGGTCATAAAAACTGCAATTTAATCGATGCGCAACTGTAATTTGTTCACCACACCATGCTATTGTTTGGAGATAAACCACTAGTGAACCTATGGATCCCGGTCCATTATTCTTCCTAATTGCTGCAACCTTGATTAATGCTCTTTACAATTCTTTGCTTTTACTTTTTATTTGCAATAAATCTTCCATGCACACTTGCGCTTAATCCCTATACCTAGTAAGGCTAGTAAGAGTGGCAATCTTGCTAGTTTCATTAGGGCCCAAGGCAGATTTGTATTTGTGTGTGCAACTACTTATCATGGGCTGCTTAGCAAATTTCTTCTGATTCTATAAACATTTAGGTTATCCACTTTGAGTGAAAATTATTGCTTGCTATAAACTCTTGCACTTGGGGGCCCAACATCTTCCTAGTTGAGAGGAAGCAATCACTGCTTGTTATAGTAGGTTCCATCACGTCAATAAACGTCATTTTCACCCATATACTTGTGCCATCTTCTCTAATACTCTAGATCTCCTCCTTAGTTTAAATACTAATGAAATCAAACAAAATGGTGCACGAATGTGATGCCCCCGACTCGACCGTGCACTAATCGTTACACAAACATGCACGATCAAGCCCAGAGACTCATAGGAAGATACCACAAGACAACTCTAGACACAAATTCAAACATATGGGAGTTATATTACAAACTAGGGCCACGAGGACCCAAATACACGAGTCAGGGAAAGCAACTATATCTGAGTACAAACATAATTATACAAGTTTGCCTTAAGAAGGCTTAACAAAACAATGACAACTAGATCGAAAAGGCGCGTGGCTCCTGCCTGGGGTCTCCTATCTACTCCTGGTCATCGGTCTCCATGTAGTAGTAGGCTCCATCGGGGTAGTAGTAGTCATCAACGGGATCAACTAGCACCTGGTCTCCATCATCTGATCGCAACAATCGAGTAAAGGGAAAAAGGTAGCAAAGCAACCGTGAGTACTCATCCAAAGTACTCGCAAGACTTACATAAGATCTAAGCTAAGTATGCATTGGTATCAATGGGAAAGGGTTGTATCTGTGGACTATACTTCAGATTGCCAGAGTAGAGGGGTAAGGCCTAGCATGTCAAAGACTAGCCTCTTGCAGCGTCTTGCAGCAACAGAAGAGAGTAGAGTAACATATCATATAGTAACAAGTATATAATAGCAACGCCTAGAGATCCTTCCTCGTCTACCCCGCGAGGAAGCTATCCCAGATCCATCATAACAGTTTAGCATAACAAGTATCTAGTTCTAGTTGTAGTAGATCGGAATACAACTGCGGAGTGTCTGTTACCCTGGACACGGCTATTCAAATAGATTACTTCTTGATACGTCTCCAACGTATCTATAATTTTTTATTGTTCCATATTATCATTCTGGGATGTTTTACAATCATTTTATAGCAACTTTATATCATTTTTTGGGACTAACCTATTGACATAGTGCCCAGTGCCAGTTGATGTTTTTTGCTTGTTTTTTACATCGCAGAAAGTCAATACCCAACGGAGTGCAAACATAGCGGAACTTTTTGGAGAATTTTTCTGGACCAGAAGGAACAACATGTTCCAAAGAAGTACCACAGGGGTGCCCCGAGGGGGGCATAACCCACCAGGGCGTGCCTGGGGGCCCAGGCGCGCCCTGGTGGGTTGTGCCCACCTCGGTGGCCTCCCGCACTTCCTATTCGCCCTATAAAGACCCTAATATTTCAGAAACCCTAGGGGAGTCAATGAAACACAATTCCAGCCGCCGCAAGTTCCAGAACCACGAGATCCAATCTAGACACCATCACGGAGGGGTTCATTATAGACTGATAACCCACAAGTATAGGGAATCACAATAGTTTTCGAGGGTAGAGTATTCAACCCAAATTTATTGATTTGACACAAGGGGAGCCAAAGAATATTCTCAAGTATTAGCAGTTGAGTTGTCAATTCAACCACAGCTGAAAGACTTAATATCTGCTGAAGGAAATATGCCCTGGAGGCAATAATAAAGTTGTTATTTATATTTCCTTATATCATGATAAATGTTTATTATTCATGTTAGAATTGTATTAACCGAAAACTTAGTACATGTGTGAATACATAGACAAACAGAGTGTCCCTAGTATGCCTCTACTTGACTAGCTCATTAATCAAAGATGGTTAAGTTTCCTGACCATAGACATGTGTTGTCATTTGAGGAACGGGATCACATCATTAGAGAATGCTGTGATGGACAAGACCCATCCGTTAGATTAGCATTATGATCGTCTAGTTTTATTGCTATTGCTTTCTTCATGACTTATACATATTCCGCTGACTATGAGATTATGCAACTCCCGAATACCGGAGGAACACCTTGTGTGCTATCAAACATCACAACATAACTGGGTGATTATAAAGATGCTCTACAGGTGTCTCCGAAGGTTTTTGTTGAGCTGGCATAGATCGCGATTAGGATTTGTCACTCCGTGTATCAAAGAGGTATCTCTGGGCCCTCTCGGCAATGCACATCACTGTAAGCCTTGCAAGAAATGTGACTAATGAGTTAGTTACGGGATGATGCACTATGCAACAAGTAAAGAGACTTGCCAGTAACGAGATTGAACTAGGTATAATGATACCGATGATCAAATCTCGGGCAAGTAAATACCGATGACAAAGGGAATAACATATGTTGTTATGCGGTTTGACCGATAAAGATCTTCGTCGAATATGTAGGAGCCAATATGAGCATCCAGGTTCCGCTAGTGATTATTGACCGGAGATATGTCTGGGTCATGTCTACATAGTTCTCGAACCCGTCGGGTCCACACGCTTAACGTTCGATGATGATTTGTATTATGAGTTATGTGTTTTGGTGACCAAAGTTTGTTCAGAGTCCCGAATGAGATCACGGACATGATGAGGACTCTCGGAATGGTCGAGAGGTAAATATTGATATTTTGGAAGGTTGTATTCAGACATCGGAATGGTTTCGAGTGATTTGGGGATTTTTCGGAGTACCGAGGCGTTACCGGAACCCCCGGGGGAATATTGGGCCTACATGGGCCATAGCACTACAAAAAAATACACTTCTGTGATGATACGTGTTTGTCATAGTAGGTCGCGTTTTCTGTCATGCATGTACATCCATGACGATTTTATGATAGAATCAAGATAGTCATACCTATGCTGTCATAGAAGTGTTCGTGACATTACCAAAATTATCATCACGGAAGTGTCAACTTCCATGACGATAAATCGCGCGTCACAGAAGTGCTTTCGTCAAGGGTGACCGACACGTGGCATCCACCGTAGTGGAACGCCGTTAAGCTATCGAGTCGGGTTTTGGATCCGATAACCCGTTAACAGCCCCGACCAATGGGGATTTTCCACGTGTAAAATCATCATTGGCTGGAGGAAACACGTGTCGGCTCATCTTTGGGACAGATATCATCCACTCATTGGATAGAAGGCGCCTATGATATGTCGACACGTGGCACGGTCCATCAGAGGCCCATTCCTGTGAAAAGGCCGTCCTGTTTGACTTGGTCAAAAGGTGGCAGGCCGGCCCATGGAAAGCCTGTTAATGGCCAGTTCGCATATAGCCCATTTACAGCCCGCTAACCCAAGGCTCGTTACGCCCTATTCGAATTAGGCCCAGTAGCGTCATCTGGGCCATCCAATATGTTTCCAGCCCGTTTTCACTTCTGGCCCATGTATGGCCCATGACGTCTTTCGGCCCATATGAGGCCCTATGTAACTCTTGGCCTATTAACGGACTGTGGTGAAACTGGCGCGTAATGAACAGTGTATCACTTTACACCCATTAACGGCCCATGGTGAAACTGACCCGTAAAGAAAAGTGTATCACTTTATATCCATTAACGGCCCATTATTCCGTTGGGCCATTTCCAGCCCATGTTATCTTTCGGCCTTCTCAGAGCCCATTTATTCTTGGGCTATTTTCCAACATTCGTTTACTTACGGCCCGTTACTGTCATTTTCTGCTTGTGGGCCAAATTCAGCCCGTGGTTACAGTCATCCCGTTTGTGGTCCATTAATACATTGTGCCGTTTTCATAGCGTCATCAAATACGGCCTATTAACGATGGCCCATTATGGTCAGCCCATGAACGGACGATTCCAACTCTAGCCCATTTACGGCCAGAATGCGGTCTGTTTGGCCCATGTTTGGCCAATCGATCATACGGCCCGTAGAAGTACCATTGTTTCTACGGCCTATAGAAGGCCCATTGTTTCTACGGCCCGTAGAAGGCCCTCTGTTTCTACGGCCCGTAGAAGGCCCACTGTTTATACGGTCCGTAGAAGGCCCACTGTTTCTACGACCCGTAGGAGGCCCAGTGTCACTACAGTAAATATTATTGTGGCCTAGTTTTAAAAAATAGGTTATTGCAGCCACTAGCAAACCGTAGAAAAATAACTACACTGACTACAAGAAAACAAATAAACAAGACAACAAGGAAATAAATAAGCAAGCAACTTACACTAGGCTATCACGGCTATTACACATATTACATCCACTGGGCATCAAAGTTCGGCACCAGTGCAAATATAGGGAACACAACAGCATATAAACGCCACAACAAAACAAGTCCAGAACTGAAACCACTTCAGAAGAGCTCAAGAAACAATATCCTGGGTACCCATAATGCTGGCAAGATGCTTAGCTATCTTATTAACTTTCTCTTGTTTGGCGCTTAAGTCCTCCACCGCTTGCTGTTGCACCAGAAAGTATGCATCTGAATTCTGCAGGGACTTCCTCAGTCCTTCGGCTTCCTGTCGCATAACATCTGATTGATGTCTTTCAACTTGAAGTTGAGACTCAAGAAGCCAAACTGATTCAGGCAACGAGTTCGAAGAGCTGGTGCCAGCATTGGTAGCCAGTAACTCGAACACTACATCAAGACAGGACTTTGGGGTTGTCTCAATGTATTCAATATAGTTTTTATCAGCTTTCTTGGAGACCAACAGGGATGTCTCACTATCTTGAACCTTATCTGCATTACTTCTTTACCATTGCATAACAGGGTACTCTTCTCCAATATTTTATCCACGTTCTAAAAGAGAAACAAACACATCTCAGGTTTACAATGTATTATATGAAACTCATTTTGGTAAACCAGTTCAGTAGTAAGGTGGACAGGATAACAACATGAAACAAACATATATCTATGTAGTATGGTCACTGTATGGTCTATATCATTCTAGTTTATGTTGCCAAACCAAGATAGATATAGTTCGAATCATATCTATTTAAGACAAAGCAGCATAGATAGAATATAAGTGTGGGAAACTGCACAGCAATAACAACACTTGTAATGTGCATGGCATGAGAGCATAACTATTTATTCAATTGAAACTGAAATCAACATAGAGAAAGTTACAACAGCAAACAACCAAACACGTTGAAGAAACAGGTTTAAAACATACTTGTTGCGCCATTGGAGTTTTAATTGCATCCTTCAAATTTGAAATTAGTTGGTATCAGTAAATACACTGATGCAAGAGCAAAGTAGTGTGAACCATAGCTACGGAACCTGACCTGAGAACAATTCTTCTTCTGCTTTAAGCGTTGACTTCGGGTTCGGAGTGGTGGTCCTCGTGATTTGGGCACTGCAGTTGCCTTACTAACTGCTCGTGTTTGGGTGCTCTGTGGTGGAGACGGTGCTGTGTCAGCGGTAACTGGGTGTCTATCTGCTGGGGTTGGGGTTAGAAGGGGTGTAGCTGGTTCTCTGTCCAACTGGGTAGGGGTAGAATCTGCATGAGTGTGGGTTATGTGTGGTGGGGCTGGTTCTTGGGCAAGTACAACCGTGGTTCTATCTGCATCGACAGGTAGCACGATCTTTTCTGAAGACCGTGCTTTTACTCCCACAGATACTGCCATCACTCCCTCTAATTGAAATGGTTGATAAACAAGAAAAGTAATTGAATGTACAGACATTGTAAGATAGACAGGTGCAATGGATAGTAGGGAAGAAAACAGGGTGTGAAATAATTCACATTTATGTTGTCTAAGCAAACAGAATAGCAGGACATAATTTCACATATATGATGGCTAATTAAATAGGATAGCATGACACAATTTCACGTGTATGATGGCTAACTAAACAAGATAGAATGACATACTTCAAAATATGATGACTATGTAAGCAGGATGACATGATATAACTATACGATGTGTCTATTAAAGTGGTTGGCATGCCATAAATCACAAACATGTCGTTGATGGAAACATGATGGCATGATATAATTCACGGATAGAATGACATAATTTAAAATATGATGACTATGTAAACAGGATGAGATGATATAACTATATTATGTCTTTAGAAAATGGGTTGGTTTGCCATAATTCAGATACATGCTGTCTATGTAAACATCATGGCATGACATAATTCAAATATATGATTTATATACTAAGGAAGTGAGCAGAGGGCAATCACATATATGATGTGTCAACTAAGGAGATGGCATTCAATATTGTGTATATGATGTAAAAACTAAGCATTGCAATACAACATATGCATTATATGAGTAATATAACCCTGCCAAGTTTGAGCATACACCTCAGGGGGATAATAGGACTGGTCATCTGCCTCTGAATCCTCCTCTGAAGAGCTATCTGTAACCAGCAAGATATCTGCTTCAGCAGGTAGCATTGTCTACTCTGAAGACCTTGTTTTCACTCTAGATTTCTCCATCACTAATTCAAATGGCTGATGCACAGGAAGAGCAGTTGAATATACAAACATTGTCGACAAAAGCAATGAGAAATACAAAAAAAAGGACGGCATGATATAATTCACATATATGACGCTTGCCTCAATAGCATGGCATTGCATAATTCACATACATAATGCCTTGCAACAAGATAACATTGCATAATTCACATATATAATATCTTGAAACAACATGGCATTGCATAATTCACATATATGGTAATTAGACACTAAACATGTGGCTTTCACACAAAGCATGTCTAAACTAAACAAATGACATAGCAATGCAAGATACCATACGCACGACATGAGCAACATAACCCTGCCAAGTTAGGGCATGCACCTCGGGGGGGATATGACTGGTCATCTATCTCTGAATCCTCCACTGAGGAGCTATTGGTAACCAGCAAGACATGCGCTTCGTTAGATAGCATTTTCTGCTCTGAAGACCTTGTTTCCACTCCAGTTTTTTCCATGACCGTGCCGAATGGCTGATGCACAGGAAGAGTAATTGAATGTACTAAAATTGTTGACAAATTTAACACGTAATAAAAAAACAATGGCATGATATAATTCACATATAAGATGACTGGCTAACCAGGGTGGCATTGCAAAATTCACATATATGATGCCTAGCTAGACAAGATGGCATTGCATGATTCACATATACGATAAAGAAACTAAACAGATGGAATTGACACAAAGCATGTCTAAACTAAGTAGATGACATCTTTAATGTATACAGTAAGCAATGCAAGGCACCATATGCATGATATTACCAACATCAGCATGCCAAGTTAGAGCGAAGACCTCATGGGGTAAATAGGAGTGGTCTTCTCCTTCTGAATCCCCCTCAGAACAGTTATCTTCCTCTTGATTACAATCCGAAATGGGTGGAGGGGGGCTGCCTTTGCGCCCACCATGGAACGACGTCTACATGAAATTTTATTGCCATGCAAGGCTCATCTCTTTTGCTCTACATGATCAGTTTCATTGTGTACAATAACTGGCATGCATTGGAATAAAACATAGTGAGATTATGTAAGGAGTGCATGCACAAATCCAGAGTGATGGTAGCAAACTGTGGATAGACCCAAAACCAATGATAGCAGGCAGATAATAGCTTTAGTTAAAAATACAGATAATGGCTCCTTTAATGTTTGTTTGCACCCAACATGAAACTCAAAGTACACACCGGAGATTAACCAGATAGTAGACAGATAGTACTGATTGCTGCCCCAATATGTACCCCACAACCATTTAAAAACTCAAGTTTCAGCATTAGTTTGGACTTGACTCGGAGTCTAATAGGTGAACACGACGATAATGTAGCATGTCATCATATTAAGCGACGCATACCGTAAGCAGACACGGAAGAGTGCGACCTCTCTTGCGGACCCGTGTAGTCCTCAAGGTCATCTGCTCAGTTGATGATGGTAATGCAGTTGTCGTGGCTGCCGGCGGCAGGGAAGAAGATCTGAGGCGGCAAAAGACAGTCTGGAGAGCGGATCCCTGCTGTGGTGAACCCTTCCATCGTCGGAGCAGCTGAGCTGGGGTGGAACACATTGTCGCAGGAGCAGGACAAACCACACAAGGTTTTCTTTGACACATATCTGTAACAGAAGTAATTGAGTAAGGGCTTGTTTGAATTTGAGGATTCTAACAATGCAGGGATAGGAAATAGACAGGAATAGGATAGGAATGCACGTGCAAAACAGAGAATTTAAAAACACAGGATTTCTGCCAATCTGGGTGTTTGATTCACAACAATTGGAAGATCACAGGATGCAAAAAAGCATGGTGAGATTAAGTCAAACCACAAGAAAATGTACGGTTATAATGCTATTATGCTACTATCTCTTAGTCTTGTGCTTGATGAATAGGAATATGAAAAGGATGAGAAGTGGAAATTAGAATTCCTACGGTTTTTCTTTCAAGGAGAAACTAAAGGAACAAATCCTACAGTTTTCCTTTGCTCCATTCCTTTGCACCAAATTCATGAAAAGTAGTACCATAGGAAACTTTCCAATTCTGATGTTTTTCATCCACTTTTCCTTTCAAGCACTGGCGATTCTAGTAGGCAGGCTTGAGCAAGGAAAATTCTACACTAAAAAATGTTTTTGTGCTACTTCTATTACTTTGGACCCAGGCCACTGCCATACTAGCTCAACTCCCAGGCCCATCGACAAATGCATAGCTCAAACGCGCAGAGATAAATAATGATGGCATTCAAGAGAGTCCATCACGGATAGCTAAGTTGCTTGGTACCTCACTGCTTGTCATATAGTAGGATAAAATAATCGTATTTCCCGTTACTACGAGTGCTCAGTGGACAATATATATAACATGTAGAGTAAAAAAGAGTTGCAACAAGTGTATAACCTCTTTGGCGAAGCCATGTCGATCTCAGCGTGATTGGGTTGGCCGGTGAGGATGCTCCGGCTGACTTGGCTGTCAGAGGATGGGAAGAAGATCTTAGGAATCTGGAGATGGAGCCCGAGGTACTGCTCCGCTGTGATGGAGGGTTTCGTCATTGGAGCAACTTCGGTGAGTTGTACGACGCTGAGGCTGAAGCAGGACAAGAGAGACAACGAACAACGTTAACCTGAGTGGAATTCTAATAGCATCTCCAATACATGACATAAAATATATAACCACAAAGTGCTAGATGTAAAATACATCAGCCGCTCATCTCTGAACTTAACTGTCGAAACTGAATTTAATTGTCAAAACTGAACTTAACTGTCAAAACTGAACTTAACTGTCGAAACTGAGTTTTGCTGTCGAAACTGAATTTTGTTGTCGAAACTGAACGCACTAGCAAGGTGAGGCTACACATTGGTCGACTGACTTTTTCATCTCTGGCCAGTCGATTTTGCAGCCGTTGGATACAAAATCAAGGGCCTGCGGTTCATCTTCAACCTCCACCCCCTGAGCCGCCAGCCACCACCGGTCAAACAGCAGCCCCCCGCCGCCCGCGGCCGGCGGTGCGCCGCCCCGCCTGCCCCGAAAACACTCCCCACCACCGGTCCGCCGCTGCCCCGGCCATCCCTCTAGGCCCCCCGTGCCGAGCTTTTTCTCCGGTGATCCCCATGCCACCGCCCCGCCAACGCCCCGCCACCGCCGGCGACCACCGCCCCCATCCTGAACCCTGAGATAGATAGTGGGGTACCTCTCTGGCGCGCCCCCCTCCCTGCTGCGGCTGGTTCTTCCTTCACCCCGGCGAGCCCCCCACCCCCTGAAAATCGACTGACCCAAAAGTCAATTCAGTCGACTGAAGTGTAGCTAAATCGGAGCAGCATCGCAAGCAAGAGCAAGAGCGAGAGCAGCAGTGCGAGCAAGAGCAATAGCAAGAGCAGACTAGGCAAGGGACTGAGAGCAAGAGCAGAGCAGTAGCGCGAGCGAGAGCTAAAGCAGCAGTAGCTCCTATTGATGTGGACATCGCCGTCGAGGGAGCGACGCCGTGGAGGAAGTGGCCGATGACGCCGCCGTGGATGGAGCCGCGCCGTGTCGGCTCGGGACCGAGCGCTGGCAGCACCGTGAAATCGAATCAAGAAGAAAATTCGGCGATTAGTGTACAACCTCTTTGGTGGCGCCAATTAGGCCACAGCTTCATCCAAGGAAAGGGTGATGATGATGCTCTTCCGGTGGTGCAGGTGAAGACGGCGGTGTGGGAATGGAGGTGGCACGAAAGACGAGGGGAACGTCGGGGCAGCTCCTTGGAGGTGGAGGACGGGGTGGCTGAACCGGCGGGACGATGAGATCGACGACAGATCCTCATCCGGTACGGTGGATGAGGGACGTCGAGGTGTTGCTGTGGACGACGTCATCGGGGAAGAGGCTCCGGCTGGGTGGCAGACGGAGCAGGGTGTGGGGTTTCTTCGCGGGTTTTCACGGCCTCGGTGTACGAATGGGTGGGCGGATGGGATGGCAGTGGGGAACCATGGCTTAGAGACGCGCTTGTCCGAAATGTGGGGTAAGTTACGAAAGTACCCCCACCGATTTGAGGCGGTTCTTTTGGTTCAGGGGTACCACGGGCATTTCACGTGTCGGGATTTCACGGGAGGTGGGAGATTTTGCGCGTGTTGTAATTTCGGAATAGCAAGGCGCGGGTTGAGATGGAGGGAGTTGTCGGATCACAACGAGACAAATATATATCTTAAATATTTCGGGCTAACAAGGCGCGGGTTGAAGAGGCGGGAGTTTCACAGCACGATAGACAGAGACGCTAGCTTGAATTTTCGGCATAACAAGGCGCGGCTTGAAATTTTGGAAGAACAAGCTTAACGTGTACCAAAAAAAGACAATTTGCACCTCAACACGCACAACACACACACACAAACACCATTTAGACTAGAGTAAGGTACACGTGCATTGCACGCATGAGATTTGGCAACCAAATTATGAATAAATACCACATCATAGCATGCAAGCTTTGAGTCATATATGCATGATGTAGATGTTCGTTTAATACTTATAGTTCATTTCATTCAAAATCATCTAGTTTTTATAATAAAGCTAATCTATTTTAAGATTCATGGAATTGTGCGTCGTCAGACATAAAGTAAAAACAAATAATGGCAAATCATGTAGAAAAACATTTGGGCAATTCTGATACGGAAGATTCTAGAACAAATAAGAAGTGCTTGTGTTTTGATGTTTGTGCATTATGCTTAAGTTCAACCATGGAGTCTTCTAGATTATACATGTGGCGAAATCTGGTGGAATCTAGATGATATCCAACAGCCAGTAGTGCTCAAATTTGCCATCTTTGGACCACCGGATTCGCCTCATCCAACGACCATCTTTCAAAGTTAAAGTTACCCGCACACAATATAAAAAAATATAAAATATAATATATATAGGGGTATAGATATAGATATGTGATGCGAAAGCCACCCATCATCTCCAATTAGAATAGTGTGTCCATGCACGGATGCGACGTGGCCAAATGATGTCTGCCATCGGTATCTCAAATTCAAATCAGTCTGACCTTGTTCAATGTGTATACATTACAACATGCTCGTTTCCAAACCACACCGCGCAGATCTCCGTTATATTCATGCATGCATGGGTTTCAAACATCAGGATCTCTTATTCAAATATTTGAATTCAACTTTACATTGATTATGACCTCACCTATTCTTTTACACCCACATAGTAGTCTTCTCTTTATAATTGTACCACTAACTTTCTCTTGTGCATGCATGCACACACACTACCAGTCGACATTATCCATCGCACACATGCAATCTTTTTCTTCAGGTCGGTCTCCCATGAAGGCACCCACCCACACACATCCCCCTCTCCATCATATCGGGCATTCTTTATCTCTCACGCGTGCATGCGCAACAATCGATGTTCCTCTATGTATGTGTGCATATAGCTAGGTCTTTCATAGTTTTCCACACAAACCGATCAATCGTTATATCCAGTGAGGTATCACCCTCTTTCCCACATCCACATCGACCAATCTATACCTCTCTATATAGGATTAACATATATAGCTAATACACTCACATTAATTATATATCCAACGTCCCCCTCTCATCATCCATGCCTTTCGCTTCATCTCTCAGACGCGTGCACAATGGCGAAGACAGGGGGCAGCAAGGGCCCTGCCCCCCTCCCCCCTAACATCACTATATATCGAGGCTAATATGAATGTGATCATTAGACAATTGCTGCTAAAAATGGTTTAAGTTCATGAATTGACCCTCCTCGTAAAGGATTAGCAATGCTTGGCCCCCTAGCTCATTTATTTTTCATGGCTCCGCCACTGCGCGCAACAGCGCACGTGTTCGCCCCCTCTCTCTAAATATCGATCTCACACTTGTGCATTCCTTCATAGTCTCTCTCCACTCAGCCCCCCGCACCATCTTCTAGCCCCCACCGGATTTTGCCACATGTACAATCTAGCAGACTCCATGGTTGAACTTAAGCATAATGCACAAACCTCAAAACAACAGTGGTTCTCTTTTGTTCTAGAATCTTCCGTATCATAACTGCCCAAACTTTTTTTCTAGTTGAATTGCCATTATTTGTTTTTACTTTATGCTTTACAACGAACAATTCCATGAATCGTAAAATAGATTAAGGGCTTCTTTGATTCAAAGGATTCTCAAAGAAATTTTGGAGGATTCTAATCATTAGGAATTTTTCCTATCTTGGTTGTTTGATTCGTAGGATTGTAAACCATAGGAATTTTTCCATATGATTCATTTGCACTAGATTTCATGGGAAACATCCCATCCACTCAAACCTCTTTGAAAGAATTATGCGTTCTTTCTATGCACAATCAAACACTCATACAATCCTGTAGGATTCAAGACGACATTCCACTATAATCCCATGTTTTAATATTCCCGCGTTCTTAGCTTTTTTATAAAAACTAATTGATTTTGAATGAGATGAATTATAAGAATTAAACGAAGGGCTACATCAGGCATATATGACTCAGAGCTTACATGCTATAGTGTGGTATTTATTCATAATTTGGTTGCAAATCTGATGCGTGCAATGCACGTGTACCTTACTAGTACTTCGAGTATGTGCAAAACACGTAAATTAGAATACCAATGGCATGCTACACTGTGTCTCTCTTACAGTTCATGAAGCCACGTGGCACATGTGGAGGCATTGTCGCGACCTCCTTGCGTGGATTGATCACAGTGACGTGCTGCTGGTTCTAGAAGAATGTACTCGTCCTCCCTGAGCCATACTGGCGGTACATGCACGAAGCAAAGATGTGCACGCACGCCACGCACGCACTCATTCCCTCGCACGCACACGTGGGTACACGGGCGGACGCAATTTTGTACCAAGATCCACCCCATGTGATAATTTGACGCGTGTAAAGTCGTTCACTTCATTGATGGTCAATTAATACAGCGCATGCAAATTGAGTGGACGTGAGGGCGGAAGAAAGACATTATTACTCCACTGCGCGCATGCGAGTAGTTAAATCGTGGGTTGCTAGTAGTACTTCCATTGGTCTCCTTCGTATTTTGTGCCAATTTTTGACAGTAACATAATATTTACGCATTTGAGAAGTGTAGTACTTGAAATTTATGTTCCGCTAAACTCATCGGGAGCCGTTTCGGGCCTTGAAACCAAAACCATCAATTAATCTTTACCTTGTTCCCATCACATTCGAAAGCCTGCTCACACCTACTAGTACGTACCAAACCTGAATGTGTTCCCACTATGCAGGTATTAGTACTAGTGCTAGTACTTAGGTTATAAAAAGGGGAACTACCTAACCGAAAATTACTCTACCTTTCCTCCTCATAAGTGCTTCTTCTTCGTCCGTCGTTGCCATGGCCGGTGAGCAGAGCTCTAGGTCGAGAACTACTCGTAACAAGGGAGCGACAACCAAGGCTGCGGAAAAAAAAGAGAGGGCTCGCCACCACGCAGAGACCTCGAAAGATCTCTCACGGGCAGGCGATGGCTCCCAGGACCGCCCTAGCCGCGGAGGCAAACATGCCGAGCCGACGGAGCTGGAGTCGTTATCCCTCAACGGCATGCCCGATCAGCTCAATAAGCACCTCAATAAGCAGAAGGAGTTCATCCAAGGCTTGATGGAGTTGCTGAAGGAGAGCCTTGATGACATGCCCGCTGAGCTCAATCAGCAGGGGGAGTTGACCGCCGGCTTGGTGATGCTGCTGAAGAAGAGCATTGCCTCGGAGAAGAAGGCGACCGGTGAAATCCTGCGACTTCAGGAGGACAAGGCGAAGCTCTGCCATGAGATCGACCTGCTGAAGGAGAAGAACGCCGGCTGGAAGAAGCTGCATGAGAATAGTAGTTCCTCGATGAAGATGCCGCAGGCTCTCGTCATGGAATAGAAGGAGGAGTTGGCAAAGCTCCGCATCGAGCCCCACTGATACGTCCATTTTGCATCATGCTTTTATATCGATATTTATTGCATTATGGGCTGTTATTACACATTATGTCACAATACTTATGCCTACTCTCTCTTATTTTACAAGGTTTACATAAAGAGGGAGAATGTCGGCAACTGGGATTCTGGGCTGGAAAAGGAGCAAATATTAGAGACCTATTCTGCACAGCTCCAAAAGTCCTGAAACTTCACGGAAGTCATTTTCAGAATATATAAAAAAATACTGAGCGCAAGAAGTTTTGGAGGGGGGCCACACCCTGCCCACGAGGGTGGGGGCACACCCTACCCCTTGGGCGCGCCCCCCTACCTCATGGGCCCACTGGTGGCCCTCCGATGTCCATCTTCTACTATATGGAGTCTTTCAATGAGGAAAAAATCATAAGCCATCTTTCCGGACGAGACTCCGCCGCCACGAGGTGGAACCTTGGCGGAATCAATCTAGGGCTCCGGCGGAGCTGTTCTGCCGGGGAAACTTCCTTCCGGGAGGGGGAAATCATCGCCATCGTCATAACCAACGATCCTCTCATCGGGAGGGGGTCAATCTCCATCAACATCTTCACCAGCACTATCTCCTCTCAAACCCTAGTTCATCTCTTGTATTCAATTCTTGTCTCCAAGTCTGGGATTGGTACCTGTGGGTTGCTAGTAGTGTTAATTACTCCTTGTAGTTGATGCTAGTTGGTTTATTTTGTGGAAGATCATATGTTCAGATCCTATATGCATATTAATACCCCTCTAATTATGAACATGAATATGCTTTGTGAGTAGTTACATTTGTTCCTGAGGACATGGGAGAAGTCTTGCTATTAGTAGTCATGTGAATTTGGTATTCGTTCGATATTTTGATGAGATGTATGTTGTCTCTCTAGTGGTGTTATGTGAACGTCGACTACATGACACTTCACCATTATTTGGGCCTAGAGGAAGACATTGGGAAGTAATAAGTAGATGACGGGTTGCTCGAGTGACAGAAGTTTAAACCCTAGTTTATGCGTTGCTTCGTAAGGGGCTGATTTGGATCCATATGTTTCAGATGCTATGGTTAGGTTTACCTTAATACTTTTGTTGTAGTTGCGGATGCTTGCAATAGAGGTTAATCATAAGTGGGATGCTTGTCCAAGTAAGGACAGTACCCAAGCACCGGTCCACCCACATACCAAATTATCAAAGTACCGAACGTGAATCATATGAACGTGATGAAAACTAGCTTGACGATATTCCCATGTGTCCTCGGGAGCGCTTTTCTCTATATAATAATTTGTCCAGGCTTGTCCTTTGCTACAAAAAGGATTGGTCCATCTTGCTGCACTTTATTTACACTTGTTACTTGTTACCCGTTACCAATTACCTTATCACAAAACCATCTATTACCGATAATTTCAGTGCTCGCAGAGAATACCTTGCTGAAAACTGCTTATCATTTCCTTCTGCTCATCGTTGGGTTCGACACTCTTACTTATGGAAAGGACTACGATAGATCCCCTATACTTGTGGGTCATCAAGACTCTTTTCTGGCGCTGTTGCCAGGGAGTGAAGTGCCTTTGGTAGGTGGAATTTGATAAGGAAAAATTTATATAGTGTGCTGAAATTTACTGTCACTTGTTACTATGGAAAGTAATCCTCTGAGGGGCTTGTTCGGGGTATCTTCACCCCGACCATAAGAGAAAAGAGTTGCTCCTCAACCTACTGAACCTACTGAAAATGAAAATGTCTACTTTGAGATTCCTTCAGGTATGATAGAAAAACTGCTAGCTAATCCTTTTGCAGGAGACGGAAAAATGCATCCTGATGAGCACCTAATATATGTGGATGATGTTTGTGGATTATTTAAGCTTGTAGGTGTCCCCGATGATGTTATTAAGAAGAAGGTCTTCCCTTTATCTTTGAAGGGAGATGCATTGACATGGTATAGGCTATGTGATGATATGGGATCATGGAACTACAAATGATTGAAATTGGAATTTCATCAGAAGTTTTATCCTATGCATCTTGTTCATCGTGATCGTAATTATATGCATAATTTTTGGCCTCGCGAAGGAGAAAGCATCGCTCAAGCTTGGGGGAGGCTTAAATCAATGTTATATTCATACCCCAATCATGATCTTCCAAGAGAAATAATTATTCAAAATTTATATGCTCGGCTTTCTGATAACAACTGCACCATGCTCGACACTTCTTGTGCTGGCTCTTTTATGATAAAGACAACTATGAAGATTGGGACCTCGACGAAGGTAAGGAGTCAGGTATGACACCTAAGTTTGATTGTGTTAAATCTTTTATGGATACCGATGTTTTCCGTAAATTTAGCACTAAATATGGACTTGACTCTGAAATAGTAGCTTCTTTCTGTGAATCTTTTGCTACTCATGTTGATCTCCCTAGGGAGAAGTGGTTAAAATATCATCCTCCCATAGAAGTGGAAGTAGCTGCACCTATTAAAGTTGAAGAAAAGACTGTTACTTATAATGATCCTATTGTTCCTACTGCTTATGTTGAGAAACCACCTTTTCCTGTTAGGATAAAAGATCATGCTAAAGCTTCAACTATGGTTCGTAAAAGCAATATTAGAACCTATACACCTCCTGAGCAAGTTAAAGTTGAACCTAATATTGCTATTGTTAAAGATCTCTTGTCTGATAATATTGATGGGCATCTTATTCATTTCTGTGATGAGTCTGCTAGAATGGCTAAACCTTGTGCTAAAGATAAACATAGACCCGTGGTAGGCATGCCTGTTATTTCTGTTAAAATAGGAGATCATTGTTATCATGGCTTATGTGATATGGGTGCCAGTGCTGGTGTTATACCTCATGACTTATACAAAGAAATTATGCATGATATTGCACCTGCTGAGATAGAAGATATTGATGTTACAATTAAACTTGCCAATAGAGATACTATTTCACCAATTGGGATTGTTAGAGATGTTGAAGTCTTGTGTGGGAAAACTAAACATCCTACTGATTTTCTTGTTCTTGGTTCCCCACAAGATAGCTTTTGTCCCATAATATTTGGTAGACCCTTCTTGAACACAGTTAATGCTAAGATAGATTGCGAAAAAGATATTATAACTATTGGTTTAGGTGATATGTCTCATGAATTTAATTTCTCTAAATTTCGTAGACAACACCGTGAAGAGGAATTGCCTGGTAAAGATGAAATTATTGGTCTTGCTTCTATTGTCGTTCCTCCTAGTGATCCTTTAGAACAGTATTTGCTAGACCATGAAAATGATATGTTTATGAATGAAAGAAGGGAAATAGATGAAGTATTCTTTAAACAGGAACCCATCCTGAAACACAATTTGCCTGTTGAAATCCTAGGGGATCCTCCTCCACCCAAGGGTCATCCCGTGTTTGAGCTCAAACCGTTACCTGATACTCTTAAATATGCTTATCTTGATGAGAAAAAGATATATCCTGTTATTATTAGTGCTAACCTTTCAGAGCATGAAGAAGAGAGATTATTGAAAACTCTGAAGAAGCACTGTGCTGCTATTGGATATACTCTCGATGATCTTAAGGGCATTAGTCCCACACTATGTCAACACAAAATAAATTTGGAGAAAGATGCCAAACTAGTTCGTGATCACAAATGATGGATGAATCCTAAGATGAAAGAAGTGGTAAGAAAGGAAATACTAAAGCTCCTTGAGGCAGGTATAATTTATCCCGTTGCTGATAGTCAGTGGGTAAGTCCTGTCCATTGTGTCCCTAAAAAGGGAGGTATTATTGTAGTTCCTAATGATAAAGATGAATTGATTCCGCAAAGAATTATTACAGGTTATAGGATGGTAATTGATTTCCACAAATTAAATAAGGCTACTAAAAAGATCATTACCCCTTACCTTTTATTGATCAAATGCTAGAAAGATTATCCAAACGTACACATTTTTCTTTCTAGATGGTTATTCTAGTTTCTCTCAAATACATGTGTCAGCTGATGATCAATCTAAGACCACTTTTACTTTCCCGTTCGGTACTTTTGCTTATAGACATATGCCTTTTGGTTTATGTAATGCACCTACTACATTCCAAAGATGCATGATGGCTATATTCTCTGACTTTTGTGAAAAGATTTGTGAGGTTTTCATGGACGATTTCTCCGTCTATGGATCCTCTTTTGATGATTGCTTAAGCAACCTTGGTCGAGTTTTGCATAGATGTGAAGAAATTAACCTTGTCTTGAATTGGGACAAATGCCACTTTATGGTTAATCAAGGTATTGTCTTGGGGCATAAAGTTTCTGAAAGAGGCATTGAAGTTGATAAAGCTAAGGTTGAAGCTATTGAAAAGATGCCATGTCCCAATGACATCAAAGGTATAAGAAGTTTCCTTGGTCATGCCGGTTTTTATAGGAGGTTCATTAAGGACTTCTCAAAAATTTCTCAGCCTCTGACTAATTTATTACAAAAAGATATACCATTTGTTTTTTATGATGATTGCGTAGAAGCATTTGAAATACTTAAGAAATCATTGATCTCTGCACCTATTATTCAGCCACCTGATTGGAATTTACCCTTTGAAATTATGTGTGATGCTAGTGATTATGCTGTAGGTGCCATTCTAGGGCAAATAGTTGATAAGAAATTAAATGTTATTCAATATGCTAGTAAAACTCTAGACAATGCTCAGAGAAATTATGCTACTACTGAAAAAGAATTCTTACCAGTTGTATTTGCTTGTGATAAGTTCAGACCTTATATTGTTGATTCTAAAGTAACTATTCACATGGATCATGCTGCTATTAAATATCTTATGGAAAAGAATTTGATTTGCATATTATTGATAGAAAGGGAGCTGAGAACCCCGTTGCAGACAATTTGTCTAGGCTAGAGAATGTTCTTGATGACCCACTACCCATTGATGATAGCTTTCCTGATGAATAATTAAATGTCATAAATGCTTCTCACACTGCTCCATGGTATGCTGATTATGCTAATTATAGTGTTGCTACATTTATACCACCTAGTTTCACATACCAGCAAAAGAAAAAGTTTTTCTATGATTTGAGACATTACTTTTGGGATGACCCACATCTTTATAAAGGAGTAGATGGTGTTATTAGACGTTGGGTACCTGAGCATGAACAGGAACATATCCTACGCAAGTGTCACTCCGAACCTTATGGAGGACACCACGCTGGAGATAGAACTGCACATAAGGTATTGCAATCCGGTTTTTATTGGCCTACTCTCTTCAAGGATGCCCGTAAGTTTGTTGTATCTTGTGATGAATGTCAAAGAATTGGTAATATTAGTAGAAGTCAAGAAATGCCTATGAATTATTCAGTTGTTATTGAACCATTTGATGTATGGGGCTTTGATTATATGGGACCTTTTCCTGCCTCCAATGGATACACACATATTTTAGTTGTTGTTGATTATGTTACTAAGTGGGTAGAAGCTATTCCAACTAGTAGTGCTGATCATAACACCTATATTAAGATGCTTAAAGAAGTTATTTTTCCAAGGTTTGGAGTCCCTAGATATTTAATGACTGATGGTGGTTCACATTTTATTCATGGTGCTTTCCGTAAAATGCTTGCTAAATATGATGTTAATCATAGAATTGCATCTCCTTATCACCCACAGTCCAGTGGTCAAGTAGAATTGAGTAATAGAGAGCTCAAATTAATTTTGCAAAAGACTGTTAATAGATCTAGAAAGAATTGGTCCAAGAAACTTGATGATGCATTATGGGCCTATAGAACTGCATATAAAAATCCTATGGGTATGTTTCTGTATAAAATGGTTTATGGAAAAGCATGTCACTTACCTCTTGAACTAGAACATAAGGCTTATTGGGCTATTAAAGAGCTCAACTATGATTTCAAACTTGCCAGTGAGAAAAGGTTATCTGACATTAGCTCACTTGATGAATGCAGAACCCAAGCCTATGAGAATGCCAAATTATTTAAAGAAAAAGTTAAAAGATGGCATGAGAAAAGAATACTGTCGGATTTCGGGTTCCGGCAGACCCTTGAGGTTCAAACACTGGGGTGTGCGCGGAGATTTCGCCTCCTACCTACCTGCACTCCTCCGCCTTGCTAGGATCTAAACTAAGGAAAGAACAACACAAGAGACGCAGGGTTTATACTGGTTCGGGCCACCGTTGTGGTGTAATACCCTACTCTAGTGTGTGGTGTGGTGGATTGCCTCTTGGGCTGATGGTGATGAACAATACAAGGAAGAACAGCCTCGCGAGGGTCTGTTCTTGGCTGGGGCGATGAACTGCTGGGAGGAGCTCAGTCACCTTTCTCTCTCTCTCTCTCTCTCTTTCTGATCTTCTCTATCCTTCCAACCCCCCGGCTCAGCTCTCTTGGCTCTGTGGGTGGCTGGTCCTATTTATAGAGGCCCTGGTCCTCTTCCCAAATATCGAGCGGGAAGGGAGCCAACAATGGCGGGCTAATTTGAATGGGGACAGCTAGTATCAGCTACCCTAACAAAAGTAGTCTTCGCCTACGCAAAGCTGTAGTGATGACGCCGTCTTGGGCTCCACGGTGAGCTCCATCTTGTAGTCCTCCTGGTCTTGGTCTCGTTGCACCAAAACGGCAACCTTTGCCTGATGCCTCGGTACTCCGCAGCTGCGCTTGCCCCCTTTGCACCAAAGAGGAAGGGAGGACACTGCGCGGGCTGGCACCCGCCTGGCGCCCCTGGTCGTCATGGCTTGCATCACGGGCACCTCATGAGGTACCCCGCCTTGATCTCTCCACCTCCTCATGAGCCAGCCTGACGAGGCCGCGCTTGAGGAAGCTCCGCGTCGTCCGCCCCGCGAGGCTTGGCCCCTCGCGAGGGTCTTGGGTTTGTGTTGGTGAAGATGGGCCGCGCTGGGCCCCCCTTTGAGCCACGCCGCAGGCCGCAGGCAGGCAAGTCTGGGGACCCCTGTTCCCAGAACGCCGATAGTAGCCCCCGGGCCCAAGGCGTGCCCGGACTTGGCCGTGCAGGGAGGCGGAAGGGCAAGAGCGAAGCGCCGCGGGCCCTAACAGCCTGCGGCCCTGGGCACCGCGTGGCGGTTGGTTGGATGTGGGCGCCCTAGCAACCGCGCGAGTTGATAAAGGAGCGGCATCCACCTAGGCTTTGCTTCTTGCTTTCCCCGGTTGCTGCTCAGATCCCCTTTCTTGCGCCTCTCCTTCCTCCAAAATTTCCAGATCCACTCCGACCGTGTGAACTAGGAAGCCATGGCGCCTCGTCAGCCCCCGGCCGTAGCTTGGTACTCGTCTGCCCTTGACCCGCCAAACGTGTTGGAGGCAAGCCTTGCCCGGTTGCGCCGGATGGCGACGGCGCGGGGCATCAACGGGGCGAAGGTGTTTAAAGTTGGCTCCGCCACCCCTGAGGGTCAAGGGAGCACCTTCTATCCGCTCTTCGTAAGTGCCATTGATGCTGGCCTGGTGCCTCCCTTCTCCGAGTTCTTCTTCTCTGTCCTCCGCCACTATAAGCTACAAGCCCTGCATCTCCACCCCAACTCCGTCCTTCTCCTGGCAATCTTCGCCTATTACTGCGAGGCTCACATAGGGGTGCAGCCCTCAGTGGCCTTGCTGCGCCACTACTTCTACCTCCGGACCTCTCGTGGTACTGCTTCCGCGTGCGCGAGCTTCGTCGCGTACGGTGGCGCCATTGCCATTTCGAACCCCGGGAAAAGGATTGAGGGCTTCAGGAGCAAGTGGGTCTTGGTGGATGCTGGGCGCATCCACCCTCGGCTAATCTTGCCCATGGAGCAGCCCACGAGCTCCAGCGATTGGGGTCGAGCAGAGCTCACGGACCCCCGCGCGAAGCTGATGTTGGAGAAGATGGACGCGGATCTGAGGCCGGCCAACATGGCGGCGGCGAAGCTGACCGGCGCATCACTGCTGAGGGAATTCCTGGAGCACCAGCTGGCCCCGCTTCGGCAGTACTCACTTCTGATGTGGAGGCCCCGTCCGAGCCCCGCGGCCTTAGCCGACGGAGATCTGGCTGCGGTCCTCCAATCTCTGGTCGGGGGCGATGTGGCGAGGTTGGCGGGCGCTCCTACGCCCTTGTTCCTCCACGACGACTGGGAGCAGGTAGTGGAGTCCATGCCCGTCTTCAACGGGGATGGGCCCGTGCCCATGGAAACTCCCGAGGAACCGGTGGACATGCCCTCCGACGACTCCAGCGAAGAGGAGGAAGGAGGGGAGTAGGGAAAGGGGCCTGACTCCGAGGCGACTGACGGAGAGTCGGGGGCTCCCCTCCCCCGGCGCAGGTCCCGCGTTCTCCGCATCTCTCCGAGCGATGACGACGAGGATGACGACGAAGACGACGACGAGGACAACGACGAGCAGGACGGCGGGAGCTCGCCCCCGATCCCGAAGAAGGACAGGACCGGGCTGATCTCCCGCGGGTCTGCCCCGGCCCCGGGGCGGACCGCAGATGCACCTTCCGCCTCCAAGCTTCCCGAGGTTGACCCTTCCAGCTGGCTTTCAGGCTTCAAATTTGGCCGGAGGCCGCTTGAGCTCACTAGCGACGACCCGTAAGCATTCGATTCTTGTCTTTATCTCTTGCTCTGCTTCTGAGGCTTGACGTCCGCATCTCTTGGGTAGGCTGGCGCCCGCCGCAAAGAAGCCGAAGGGGGCTCCCGAGGTTCCATCCGTGGCAGCGCTTCTGCCCGCGAAGGAGGGTGACCGAGACGCACAGGCTTCTCCTACCCGATCGTCCTCGCGAGGCCTGGCTGAGCCAGCTGGGGCGAGCTCAGCCCCCACGGCCCAAGTGGCTCCTGAGGTGCTCTTGCCTGCCACCGCCACTTCAGCTGTCGGGGCGTGGCAGACTCCGCCTCAGGATGATGTGGCCGCGCTGCCGTCTTCTCCTCCTACTACACCGGCTGCTGTCTCTCCAACTCCTTCTGCTGTTCTGGATCGTGCTGTTGCTGAGCTGGACTGACTGCGTCAGGATCTTCTTGGCACCGACCCCCGCTTGGTGGCCGGGCGCTTGGAGCTGGCTTCAGGATGGGTTCGCTCCGACGCTTCGATTCGGGCGGCGCTGGTCCAGGCCTCGACGGCATGCGACGAGGAGAAGCAGGCTGTCCTTGAGGCGAAGGCTGCTCGGGATGCAGCCCTGGGGGAGGTGGTCGACGTCCGTGGACGTTGCAAGGCGCTGGAGGGCGAACTGCAAGATTTGCGGGACCAGCTCGCGAACGAGGTCCGCCTTCGCCAAGAGCAGGAAGAAGGCGTGAAGGCTCGCGAGGCGGCTCTCAAGGAGAGGGAGGTCAAGCTCAAGAAACGCCGCGATCGCCTAGGCGCGCTGGAGCAGGAGTTGGGGGCGAGGAAGGCCAAGCTGGACGACGAGGCCCTGGTTCTTGCCGAGGACCTTGTGGCCTTCGCGGAGATGGAGGCGAGGGCTCGCTCCTCACTGAGGACGCTTTACAACAGCGGCCTGGAGAGCCCACTGGCTAGCGCCAAGGATGGCCCCGCCAAGCTGCTTCCCTTCCTGGTTCACGCTCTTGAAGATGTCGCCCTTGGCCTTGGCCCCGCGGCCGAGGCCGAGGCGCGTGTCCTGTCTTCTGCAGCAATGACGCGGGTCCTCACCCACATCTACCTTCGCGATCCCGATGTCGACCTCGACAGCCTGCTGGAGCCAGTGAGTGGCGAGCGTGCCGCTGCCGCTGCCGAGGCTGTGAAGGGTCACGCAGAGGCCCTGTTGGGGAAGTTCCGGGCCTTCAGCACCAAGCCGAAGCAAGGCGCTGCCAACCCCACCGCTCCGTGAGGCGTTCCCAATCCGCGCTGCTCCATCGCCGACAAGTGACTCCATCGCGGCTCCTGTCCTGCCTTTAATTCCTGCACATGTATCATGCCTTGGGGAGGCGTTTAAACTTGCGTTTGGCATCGAGATAACAGTGTGGACTGTAATATTTGCTTTTGAATTCCTTGAAATTTGCGCCTTTCCTTCCTACTTGCTTATGTTCTATGCCGGCAGAGCCCGGCCCCGCGCATGCCTCACCCAGCGTTGGTCCCGACCGGAAACCAAGACGGGGCCAAGGAGTGAGGGGCCACGTGACAAGTTAGGCTCCTGAGTCGCGATGCTCAGCAGTCCCCCTTGGCGCACGAACAGCAAGTAGGGAGGTGTGATGCGGGTGGATCTATCGTTCTACGTCTGCAGAGCCCGGCCGCGCGCGTACCTCACCCAGCGTTGGTCCCGACCGGAAACCAGGACGGGGCCATGGAGTGAGGGGTTACGTGACCAGTTAGGCTCCTGAGTCGCGATGCTCAGGAGTCCCCCTTGACGCACGAACAGCAAGTAGGGAGGCGTGATGCGAGTGGATCTACCGTTCTACGTCTGCAGAGCCCGGCCGCGCGCGTACCTCACCCAGTGTTGGTCCCGACCGGAAAACAGGACGGGGCCACGGAGTGAGGGGCTACGTGACGAGTTAGGCTCCTGAGTCGCGATGCTCAGGAGTCCCCCTTGACGCTCAAACGGCCTTCGTACCTTGGCTCCACTCTGGGAGAGACGCGTGACGAACCAGGCCCGGGGGGACCTGGCTGAGCGGCGTGCGTCTGGGTGTGACCCAGGCGCAGCCCCCGTGCCCAGCCCCCTCGTGCGGTACTCCCGAGGGGAGGCGTTACGATGAGGCTAGACACTGAGCTCTGGGCTCCCTGAGGTTGGTGCGGCCCGGGGGCCACCCTCAGTTGTTTATCACCAGCGCGGAGCATAGCGCTACCATATGTGTACGGGCATAGCCGCTCCTCGGCAGTGTTGTCAGCCAGCGCGGAGCATGGTGCTTCCACTGGTACGTGGGAGGGGGCCCCCTCCGGGAGGAGCCCCCGAGGCGTGTACAGCCCCGCCCTGACACGTGGCTGGCACGGTAGGGCCTGGCGAGGTGTATCTGGGCACCCGTGAGCTAGCGCGGGACTCACGGGGCCCTACCTCTAGGCGGGTTGCGCCTGGCACTGGGCATTATCTTGTGATGTGTCCCTGCAAATTTGGTTAGATGTCGGCACTCTACGTCCTCGGGTCCCGGCCCTCGAGCTGGTCTCAGCCGTCGCTAGTATGCCAGGTCGTGATGCCATGGACAAGACCAGAGGGTGAGGGCTGGAGAGCCAGTAAGAGCCCTGAGTCGTGATGCTCAGGTACCCCCCCTTTAACGTGCAAGTGGTCGGCATGGAGAAGAAGAGGTGTCGTGGACCGGCATCAAATAATCAAGCATGGTGGGTCTAACGCATGATCGGAAATAAACGCAAATGGGATACATGCCGCTGGGCCTGGCCCGAGCGGCTTGGGGATCATGCAGCCTGAGGGGCGCCCCCAACAGGGTAAGCTAACAACATGGAATAAAAAGGGATACACGCCGCAGGGATGGACCCACGCGGCCTGGGAATAATGCAGCCCTGGGGGGCGCTCCCAGCTGGAAATAAAACTCGAAAGATGTCACCTGATGATGTTGGTGGGCTGCGGGAGCCGATCCTCACGAGCCCCCAGGCCCAGGGGCCTCGGGAGGCTCCGGAGGTGCTGGCGGCTCCTCACGGGCCATCTCCATCCCTGCCAGGGCCGCGGAACGCCCTGCCTCTCATGCCTCCGTGATGCCCCTCATGAGGCGTCGGTACGTGTCAGCCGTGTTCGGCAAGCCGTAAGGCATGCGAACGTAGCTGTGGGGTGGGCCTCCGCAGCGCCCCACTCGCGAGGGCCAGAGGCGCTCCAGAGAGGCGACTCGGTCGAGCCCTGGTATGTCTATGCAGACGCGCAGCCCACCATCCTCGCCTGGATGGGGAGCCACTGCTGGTAGGCGGCAGCCACCTTTCATGACTCTTGACTCCTGTAGCTCCTGAATGGCCTTGCTGATGAACTCCTGAGGGTCTGGGTCTCCTTGCCTTGCTCCTTCTTGAGGGAAACATGCTTCGAAACACGCCTCCATGTGGTGCCCAAGCGCCTCCCTCGTGACCCTAGCTAGGTCGGTGGCCCTCCAGGGGAGAGCCCCCGAGCCCGGCCTAAGGAGGGCACCGGGCGTGCTTTCCTATGCGATGGAACGAGGTTCCCCCTGGGCAGGCACGGGCATAGAGGGGCCTGCCTCCTGAGTGGTCGGGCCGGACGATGTCTTCTTCTTCTTAGGGGCGGTCTCGGGAGGCCTCCTGCTTCCACGATCTGAGTCTTCTAGTGACGCGGCCTGAAAGGCTCGTTCCAGGGAACACACCGCGTCCTTCTCTTCACATGGCACCGTGATGACTCCGCCGCTTCCTAGCATCTTGAGGACGTTGTAGCCGTGGTGAGTTACGGCCATGAACTTGGCCACCGCTGGGTACCCAAGGATGGCGTTGTACGGCAGGCGAATGTGAGCGATGTCGAAGTCGATAAGCTCGGTGCGGTAGTTGTCGCGTGCCCCGAAGGTGACAGGGAGGCGGACCTGCCCAATCGGGACCGTGGAGCCGTCGGTGATACCGGAGAAAGGCTTGGTTGGCTGAAGCTGGTTGTAGGGCACTTGGAGGTTGTTGAATGTTTCCATGGATAGGACGTTGAGCCCTGCCCCGCCATCGATGAGGGTCTTGGTGACCACCACGTTACTGACGATCGGGGAGCAAAGCATCGGGAGAACTCCGGCTGTAGCTGCACACTTGAGCTGATCCGCTGAGCTGAACGTGATGGCGCATGCCGACCACCTGAGAGGGCGCGTGGCTTCGAGCCTGGGGAGGATTGCGTTCACTTCACGGGCGAACTGCTTGAAGATGCGCTGAGAGGCTGGGGCTTGTGCCCCGCCCAGGATGCAGGCGATCGCGCGCGGCTCCTGGAAGCCCCCAGCCCCCTCGTCCTGGTGGCGGTCCTCGTTTCTCCTTGGCTGCGGCGGCAGCGGTGGGAGGCCTGTGTTGCCTTGCGGGTGATCCTTGCGAGGCTGATCCCTCCAGTCTCCCTCGCGAGGCTGATCCCTCCAGCCTCCCTCGCGAGGCGGGTCTTGCCAGTGATCCTCGCGAGGTTGATCGCGCCACCCTTGGAGCGGGCCACGGTCTTCCCAGCGTCCTGCGTTCCTTCCTCCTCCTCGGCCATAGCCCCGGTCACTGTGGTCAGGGCGACGGCCGATCCTTCCTTCTCGCACGGCTCGGAGCTCTTGACATTCGTTGGTGTTGTGGGTGTGGAGGTCGTGGTACACACAGTACCGGCTGCCCTTCGAAGGTTCGGGCTAACCTCTGCCCCGCTTGGTGTCTGGTTCTGCCGCGAGCACGGCAGCCCCTTTGCGCTTCACATCCTTGGCCTTGGGCTTCTTCTCTTCTGGGTCTGCGGCAGGCAGCTCGAGGAGGGAGAGACGCCCTTCCTCGGCCCTGGCACACTTGGTTGCCAGGTTGAACAGTTCCAAGGAAGTGCACAGGTCTTCATGCATCGCCAGCTCCTCCTTCATCTTGACGTCGCGCATGCCGTCGGAGAAGGCCGAAATGATGGCCTCCTCGGTCACCTTGGGAATCTTGAGGCGCGCGTTGTTGAAGCGCTGGATGTACTTCTGCAGGATCTCCCCGGGCTGTTGCTTGATGCGGCGCATGTCGCTCACGGCGGGTGGCCGGTCGCGAGTGCCTTGGAAGTTGGCGATGAAGCGGGTGCGCATCTCATCCCAGGAGAAGATTGTGCCTGGAGCCAGGTTCAGGAGCCAGGTGCGGGCCCCGTCCTTGAGTGCCATGGGGAACCAGTTCGCCATGACCTTCTCGTCTCCGTTGGTAGCTTCGATGCCCAGCTCGTAGAGCTGGAGGAACTCCGCAGGGTCAGCCGTGCCGTCGTAGCGAGGAGGCAAGTCTGGCTTGAACTTGCCGGGCCACGCGACGTTGCGTAGCTCGGCAGTGAAGGAGCGGCACCCTGCTGTGGCCATGGGAGGCCTTGGATGATGGGGAACTTGGTCTTGCATGTCCCCACGCACTGCTGCTGGGAGCAGCGCGGGGTCTTAACGCGCGGGAGCAGGAGCATGGTCGCGACGTCCTGGAGCAGGGAGCGCCCGGGCAGCTTCCTGCGGGCGAGGGACTTCTTGACAGCTCTGCTCTTGCTGCGCTGGCGCCTGACGGAGCGGGTTCCGCCCAGGGGCCACGCGCCTTGGAGCCATGGCGCCTTCCTGAGGAGGAGGCGGCCGGGGCGCCGCCGGAGCTTCATTGCCCACGCGGGGCGGGGTGCGGTGCAGCGGAACGGACGGCGCAGGAGAGCCCCCTGCGGCGCGGACGAGCTCGGCGACGCGGTCGAGCCATTCTTCATAGATGTCATCGACGGGACGGTAGTGTAGGAGCTCGTTCGCCGCGATGAGTGCAGCCCGAGCCTCCATGGGCGCGCAGAGCGCGCGGGACGAAGAACCAGCTGGGGTGAGCGAGGGAGTTGCGGTGCGGCCGTCTTGCCGCACGGACGGATGCTGGGACAATGCTTGCTGCTCGTCCCCCGCCGGGCCGGTGGCGGCGTTGATGGCAGGTGACGGGGAATGGCGAGGACGCCCGCCGACAGGGGCCGTCTGGGCGACGCGGGAAGCGAGCGCGGCCCGGCGCTTAGCGCGGGCCCGACGAGCGTCAGACATGGGCGTGATGGTCGGAGGAGAACGGGGTAGTGGAAGACGAATCCCGGCACACCCCTACCTGGCGCCAAATGTCGGATTTCGGGTTCCGGCAGACCCTTGAGGTTCGAACACTGGGGTGCGAGCGGAGACTTCGCCTCCTACCTACCTACACTCCTCCGCCTTGCTAGGATCTAAACTAAGGAAAGAATAACACAAGAGACGCAGGGTTTATACTGGTTCGGGCCACCGTTGTGGTGTAATACCCTACTCCAGTGTGTGGTGTGGTGGATTGCCTCTTGGGCTGATGGTGATGAACAATACAGGGAAGAACAGCCTCGCGAGGGTCTGTTCTTGGCTGGGGTGATGAACTGCTGGGAGGAGCTCAGTCACCTTTCTCTCTCTCTCTCTCTCTTTCTGATCTTCTCTATCCTTCCAACCCCCCGGCTCAGCTCTCTTGGCTCTGTGGGTGGCTGGTCCTATTTATAGAGGCCCTGGTCCTCTTCCCAAATATCGAGCGGGAAGGGAGCCAACAATGGCGGGCTAATTTGAAGGGGGGCAGCTAGTATCAGCTACCCTGACAAAAGTAGTCTTCGCCTGCGCAAAGCTCTGATGATGACGCCGTCTTGGGCTCCATGGTGACCTCCGTCTCGTAGTCCTCCTGGTCTTTGTCTCGTTGCACCGAAACGGCAACCTTTGCCTGATGCCTCGGTACTCCGCGGCTGCGCTTGCCCCCTTTGCACCAAAGAGGAAGGGAGGACACTGCGCGGGCTGCCACCCGCCTGGCGCCCCTGGTCGTCATGGCTTGCGTCACGGGCACCTCGTGAGGTACCCCGCCTTGATCTCTCCGCCTCCTCGTGAGCCAGCCTGACGAGGCCGCGCCTGAGGAAGCTCCGCGTCGTCCGCCCCGCGAGGCTTGGCCCCTCGCGAGGGTCTTGGGTTTGTGTTGGTGAAGATGGGCCGCGCTGGGCCCCCCTTTGAGCCACGCCGCAGGCCGCAGGCAGGCAAGTCTGGGGACCCCCGTTCCCAGAACGCCGACAAATACAAAAGCGTGAGTTTAATGTAGGTGATTATGTATTGCTATACAACTCTCGTTTAAGATTTTTTGCAGGAAAACTTCTCTCTAAATGGGAAGGTCCTTACGTTATCGTGGAGGTCTATCGTTCCGGTGCCATAAAAATCAACAACTTCGAAGGCACAAATCCGAAGGTGGTGAACGGTCAAAGGATTAAACATTATATATCAGGTAATCCTATAAATGTTGAAACCAATGTTATTCAAACCATAACCCCAGAGGAATACATAAGGGACACTTTCCGGAACGTTTCAGACTCCAAAAAGGAATAGGTATGTGGTACGGTAAGTAAACCGACTCCAAAATAGTTCTAATGGCAATTTTCTTCCGTTTTGGAATATTTAGAAAAATAGAAAAATAAGAAGCAGTCCGGGAAGGACACGAGGGTGGAGGGTGCGCCCTACCCCCTGGGCGCGCCCCCCTACCTCGTGGGCACCTCATGTGCTCTCCGGACTCCGTTTTCTTGCACGATGCGTATTTTGGTCTGTAAAAATTGATTATATAATCTCCTGAAAGTTTTGACCACCGTATCACGCAAAAATTTCCTGTTCTTGTTTCAAGCTATTTTCTGCCAGGGTTGTCAAAGCCAAGCATCATGTCGTCTCCCTCCTCCTCCAACAATGAGGGCAACGATGCTTGGCTAATGAATATAGAGTTGAAGAGAGAAGAACCCATGGAGATCAACAAGGATGGAGGGATCAAGAAGGCCACGGAGGACCAAGTTCCAGCAACAGAAGACATCCTTCAACTTGATCACGATCTTCTTACCCCAACTGAGATTGAAGCTTTCAAGATGATGGAGTTAGCTCGTATACAAAAAAAGTATCTCACACGTGAAAATATTTTGTTGAAGGAGCATATCATCGCACTCAAGGGCATTATCTGCAAGTTGGAAGATCTCCTACGCTCGATGTGCGACTATCCAGCATCAACAACTCCATCTTCTTCACCAAAAAAGGAGACATAATCACATGGGTATGGGCACTCCCCTTGGCAACTGCCAAGCTTGGGGGAGGTGCCCCGGTATCATATCACCATCACTTTTATCTTTACCGTTTTTCTTAGTTCGATCCTTTTGATAATATTTTGAGCTAGTAGAATAAAAGTTCTTAGTATGATCTATTTGTGGGTTTTCCTTTATGATCCTTCTATGTGATCGAGTCTGTGAGCTATATATAATAAAGATTAGTGTTGAGTCCAGGGCTTGATTATCTTGCTGTGATCTTGAGGGAATAAAAGAAAAGAGAAAGAATAAAAAGGAAATAAAAGAGATCATATGGATCTTATGGAGAGTAATGACTTCACATAGAAAGAGTATGATGAATAAAAGTTGTTGGGAGTTGACAAACATAGTTTTGGTCATCGTTGCAATTAATAGGAAGTAATAAAGAAAGAGAGGTATTCACATATAAATATACTATCTTGGACATCTTTTATAATTGTGAGAACTCATTAAAATATGACATGCTAAAGAGTTGACGTTGGACAAGGAAGACAACGTAATGGGTTATGTTCTCTTGCATCTGAGATAAATTATATTGTCTTGGATCATCCAACATGATTGAGCTTGCCTTTCCCCCTCATGCTAGCCAAATTCTTTGCACTAAGTAGAGATACTACTTGTGCTTTCAAACACCCTTAAACCAGTTTTGCCATGAGAGTCCACCATACCTACCTATGGATTGAGTAAGATCCTCCAAGTAAGTTGTCATCGGTGCAAGCAATAAAAATTGCTCTCTAAATATGTATGACTTATTAGTGTGGGAGAAAATAAGCTTTATACGATCGTGTGATATGGAAGAAATAAAAGCGACAGACTGCATAATAAAGGTCCATATCACAAGTGGCAATATAAAGTGACGTTCTTTCACATTAAGATTTTGTGCATCCAACCATAAAAGCACATGACAACCTTTACTTCCCTCTACGAAGGGCCTACCATTTAATTTTATCTCCTACCTATAAAAAGAGTCATGGTGATCTTCACCACTCATTTTTACATTTTATCTTTTGGCAAGCACAATATGTTCGAAAGATCCTGGTATATATGGCTAATTCGATGTGAGTTTTCATGAACCATTATTGTTGACATTACCCTTGAGGTAAAATGTTGGGAGGCAAAATTATAAGTCCCTATCTTTCTCTGTGTCCGATAAAAACTCCATACGCATAAGTATTACGTGAGTGTCAGCAATTGTGAAAGACTATATGATAGTTGAGTATGTGGACTTGCTGAAAAGCTCTTATATTGACTCTTTCCTATGTTATGTTAAATTGCAATTGCTCCAATGACTGAGATTATAGTTTTTTAGTTTTCAATGAAGTTTATGATTCATACTTAAAATTGTGATTGAATTGTTACTCTAGCATAAGAGATCATATGACAAGAATTATATAAGTTGTTGTTCTAAGAATGATCATGATGCCCTCATGTCCATATTTTATTTTTATCGACACCTCTATCTCTAAACATGTGGACATATTTTTCGATTTCGGCTTTCGCTTGAGGACAAGCGAGGTCTAAGCTTGGGGGAGTTGATATGCCCATTTTGCATCATGCTTTTATATCGATATTTATTGCATTATGGGCTGTTATTACACATTATGTCACAATACTTATGCCTACTCTCTCTTATTTTACAAGGTTTACATAAAGAGGGAGAATGCCGGCAGCTGGGATTCTGGGCTGGAAAAGGAGCAAATATTAGAGACATATTCTGCACAGCTCCAAAAGTCCTGAAACTTCACGGAAGTCATTTTTAGAATATATAAAAAATACTGAGTGCAAGAAGTTCCGGAGGGGGGCCACACCCTGCCCACGAGGGTGGGGGGCAAGCCCTACCCCCCTGGGCGCGCCCCCTACCTCGTGGGCCCCCTGGTGGCCCTCCGATGTCCACCTTCTTCTATATGGAGTCTTTCGATGAGGAGAAAATCATAAGCCATCTTTCCGGACGAGACTCCGCCGCCACGAGGAGGAACCATGGCGGAATCAATTTAGGACTCCGGCGGAGCTGTTTTGCCAGGGAAACTTCCCTCTGGGACGGGGAAATCATCGCCATCGTCATAACCAATTATCCTCTCATCAGGAGGGGGTCAATCTCCATCAATATCTTCACCAGCACCATCTCCCCTAAAACCCTAGTTCATCTCTTGTATGCAATTCTTGTCTCCAAGTCTGGGATTGGTACCTGTGGGTTGCTAGTAGTGTTAATTACTCCTTGTAGTTGATGCTAGTTGGTTTAT